>NW_006922357.1:269526-278761 GCF_000298275.1 Orycteropus afer afer
AGTGCCTAAGGCATTTGACTGCTAACCAGAAGGCTGGCGGTTCAAACCCACCAGCCACTCCTCGGAAGGAAGGTTGGGCAAACTACTTCTGTAATGATACCGCCTCAGAAACCCAAGAAGGATGAGTTGGATTGCTTTATGCCTCTTTTCCTTTACATTTTCTGTATCCTCTGTATAGAAAGATCTCCCTCAGTCTAGAATGCTCTTGACTTTTCTTCACCTTGTCTGGTCCTCCTTATTCCTTAAAAGCTGCTTAGAGGTCATCTACATGAAGATTCTCTGAATCTGCTGGAAGGCTAAATGTCTTTCTTTGTTAATACACAGCACACAGTAAATCTCTCTATTGTAGTATTTACTCTATTATTTTGAAATTAATATGGAAGTTCATGAAGAGATGAAAAAGAATCATTGCCTAAGAACTTCCAAATTTATCAATTGGCATATGGTACTATGTCATTTGGTATCTGGGTAGTACAAACAGTTTGTACCCAACTTCTAACCTAAAGGTTGGCAGTTTGAACCAACCCAGTGGCACTTTGGAAGAAAGGCCTAGCACTAAAATCCATTAAATGGGGGAAGAGATAGTCTCTTTCACAAATGTGCCAGCAAAACTGGATATCCATTTGGAGAAAACTGAAACAAGACCCATACCTCACACCATACACAAAAACTAACTTGAGATGTATCAAAGACCTAAATGTGAAACTTAAAACTATAAAGTTAATCAAAATAAAAGTCAGAGCAAACTTAGGGGCCCTAATTTATACATAAATAGACTATCAAGTATAACCCAAACAGCAGAAGATAAACTAGATGATTAGGACCTTCTAAAAATTAAATTGTTATGTGCATCAAAAGATTTCTTCAAAAGAGTAAAAAGAGAACCTATAGAATGGAAAAAAAAATATTCACAATGACATATCGGACAAAGGACTTATCTCTAGGATTTATAGAAAAATCCAACACCTCTGCATCAAAAAGACAAACAATCCAATTAAAACAAAATGGGCAGAAGACATGAACAGACATGTCACCAAAGAAAATATTCGGGCATTCAACAAACATAAGAAATATTCACGATCATTAGTCATTAGAAAGATGCCAATCATCTCAAAGTTCAACAAGACAGAAAATAACAAATGCTGGCAAGGATGTGGAGAGATCTGGACTTTCATACACTGCTGGTGAGACAGTAAAACGATATAACTACTATGGAAATCACTATAATGTTTCCTTAAAAAGTTGGAAATAGAAATACCATTTGATCCAGCAATCATTTTACTAGGTATATATCCTAAAGAACTGAGAGGTAAGACACAAATAGATACATGCATACATGTTCATTGCAGCACTATTTACAATAGCAAAGAGATGGAAACAACCAAGGAATGGATAAACAAACTGTAGTATATACACACAATGGAATGCTATGCAACCCTAAAGAATAATGTAAAATTTGCAAAACACCACATAACGTGGATGAACTAGGAGGACATTATGCTGAGTGAAATAAGTCAAGCACAGAAGGAAGGACAAATATTGTATTAGTCTGCTATTATGAAAAGTCAAGGAAATTTTCTTTATGGAAAGAAATTTTCTTTGTTGGTTACCAGGAATGGGAAGGGAAAATTTCTAGATAGGTTGAAAAAAATATATATATATAGAGAAATCAAAGATATTTAGTGGTTACTAGGGGTAGGAGGGAGGGGGAAAGGGGAGGCTTTTGTCTGGAGGGGAAGTTGTTATGTAGGCAAATGTCTTGTGTTTATTTTCACCACAATAAAAGTAATAATAATAAGAAGAAGATTATTTTAAAACTCACGCACAAAAGAAAGGCTTGGAAATCTGCTTCTGTAAAGATTACAGCCAAGAAAATCCTACGGAGCAGTTCTACTCTGTAGCATACAGGGTTGACATGAGTTGGAATCGATTCAACAACAATGGATAATGGGTAATCAGATCAATAATTTTGGCATAAATGTGCACTGAATTTCTTTGTATAAATTAAATACATATGTGAGCAATTCATATATCTTTACTCCTTTGTAATTTACAGAAGACTATCTTGTTGTTGGAAACCCAAGGAGGGGTTGCTGTGAGTCGGGTCTGACTCGATGGCACATAACAACAACAACAACATCTTGTTGTTAGGTACCAATGAATCAATTCCAACTCATAATGACCCTACATGAAAGAGTAGAACTGTCCCCATAGAGTTTCCTAGGCAGTAATTTTTACGGGAGCAGACCACGGGGGCTTTTCTCCCATGGAGCTGCTGATGGGTTCTAACCATGGGCCTTTTGGTTACCAGCAGAGTGCTTAACCATTGCACCACCTGGGCTCCCTGAAATGTAACACGTTACAGAATATATTTGGGTAACAGTGAGTAAAAGAGGAATTTATTATGTTGGAGGAGAGAAATGTGTTAGATTTAATATAAGAAATAGAACATGTTAAGATAGTGAATCCAGGCAAAACAACTGGAGAAACACACAAAATAGCAAGGCTTCGGAAACTTATGATAATTTGAAAAGAATGAGTCAAATAAAGAACTCTGTTGTAGTTCAAACAAGTGTAGTGTCAAGGATCTGCTTGAACTACAGAGTCCCCATATCTCCTCACATTATTGACATTTTAATGAAAAAAGCCACATGCAGATGAAATAAACATAAGTTGGATGTTGAATAACTGGTGGCCTGACAAACTCCACCTTTGTAGCAGGAGTGAGTGAAGCTTGGGAGGGATATTGTAGTAGACTGTCAATGGCCTGCCTATTTCCCCTCAGCATTCAGCTCTGCCTGCAGAATCCTGCTTACTGGGAACACTCACAACTCTCTGTTGAGGCCTTTTTGTGATGATCAGAGCATGGGTTCAGATGCACAGAGTGAACTGGAAGTGCTAGAGTTAGTACCTGGAAGCAGCCCACAACCGATGATGAACACAGAGTTGGTGCATCCATAGATTTTGTATCTCTTGGTCGAATAACTCTGAGGCATACTCTACACCACTTTCTAGACTTGCCCAGTGAGATTGAGCTCCAGTTGTCCACAGCTATAATTGGATTAATAAGACACCCCTTTTGGCTTCTTTCTATTCCTTGGCTCACTTCTCTACTCCCCCGTGTTTCCCAAAATGACATTATAAATAAAGTACTTGTCCTTGAATCTTAATTTCAAGATTTCATTTTGGGGAAAATCAAATCAAGATAGGTGTACATGATTGGCAAAAGATGAGGTTTCAAAGGGATGATTCTGATTTACAAATACAAGTTTCCAGTTCAAGAATATCTTGGCAACTCCAGACCTTGTGTATCTCCCATCTATGTGGTTACAGTCCAAGTAAATTAAGTATCCTGGTGAATCCATGTTTCCTTATTTGCTCTATCACATGCCCATCGCTTCATGAAAGTAAGATTCACTCTTCTTGGCATGCTGTGGATTTGTGAATTGCTTTAGGCTGTTAGCATTTGTGAGTAGCTTTCATTGCCCACCCTTTGGTGCTACTAAGCAGCTGAGCTCACCCAGAGTGGGTTAAACAAGAAGAAATTTAATGATATGCTATAAATTCAAGCAAATTTTATACCTGGTAAGGAGTTATCTAAGGACATTAGCAAGTAGCCATATAGCATTTTATCTAATACACAGAAGAAATCAGCATTGACTTTGTGGATGTGGTCTTGGCTCAGAGATAGAAAAACTCTCATTTGTTATGTTTAAAATACTAGTAAGAAGAAACTGCTTAATTGGCATCTTAATGGCAAAAAATATCAGTTGAAATTATAGTCAGGATGGGAAAATTATTTTACTTCTGATGAAAAAGGGATGCAATCATTTAATGATAGAACAGTCGTAATAAACTCAGTGTGCCCAAACAATAGATATGAGGAAAGAATAAAGTATTTTAGTGATAAAGGTACCAGTAATGCCACATTTCACAGAGAGAGATGACAATGGTACTTGGAATGAGAATGAGAATGAGAATGAGAATTCACTAAGGGCTGGCTTGGCTGCTCTTGGTTTAGAGCCAGGCAAAGCAGCTTGCGAAGCTTCAGGGTGATGGTGACAATCAGTGCCAGGTCTCTTGGAGAGCAATTAAAAATAATTGGGTAAAGCGTGTGTGTGTGTGTGTGTGTGTGTGTGATGGGGGGATGAGAGTGGGAAGAAACTAGTTGATTATGAAAACAAAGTCCCATGGCCATATTCTCCAATGGCATGTAAAAATGCTACTGAAAAGCACAGCATCATCCTTCATCCATTTTGACTAAATGAAGAGAATTTTCAGGTCAAAGTTTCATTTTTCTTTTATATAATTTTAGGGGACATTTTGGTACCCAATTAGATATCACATATTCTTGGATCACTTTTACCAGTTCTGCATGTCCCTCCCTAAGCTTCGGAGGGATTTTGTGCTAATGACTTGAACATTTGACCTTCTGAGGTTTGTCCTTTAGTACTGCGGTCGTTGTTGTTAGGTGCTGTGGAGTTGATTTCAACTCATAACGACCCACGGTGACAGAACAGAACTGTCCCATAGGATTTCTTGGCTAACTTTTCAGTTAGCAGGAAAGCACTTAACCATCGCATCACCAAGGTGCCTCTTAGCACTGGATAGAGGTCTAGAAATGTCTAGGAGTTTATATCCCAATTCTGACCCCCAGAGTATGGTTACCGGATAAAATACAGAATTCTCAGTTAAATTTGAATTTAAGACAAAAAATAAATATTTATTTTTAGTATAAGCATATCCCAAATATTAGTTGGGAAATACTTATACTGGTGGGGGAAAAAAAAAAAACAAAAACAAAAAACAGTTATTTATAAGAAACACCTGGGCATCCTGTATTTTTATTTGCTAAATCTGGAAACCCTATTCCAAGGGCATCCATAGTCAATTACTGACTGTTATAGGAGTACAGTGGTCCAGATCCTCCAAATTGTGGGCGAGAGCAACAAGATATAATTTATGCTCCAGAGCCCCCTGCAGGATCAGGCTGAGTCTGAGACCTTTCCTGATACAGCACCCTTGCTTCTTTCCCCTCTCTATTTTGCCTCTCCTACTCTCTTACTATCGGAAGGAAGGTTGGGCAATCTACTTCTGTAGAGATACAACCTTGGAAACCCAAGGAGGGAGGGAGTTGTTTTTTTTTTTAAACTCTCTTACTAAGGAACTCTTGTGGTACAGGGGAAAAGGCATTTGGCTGCTAACCAGAAAGCCAGTGGTTCAAACCCACCAGCTGTTCCGTGGAAGGAAGATGAGGGAATCTACTTCCATAAAGATTTATAGCCTTGGAAACTCAACGGGACTTGCTATGAGTTGGAATTTTCTTAATGGTAGTGGGTTTTGTTTTTATTTTTCCGCACTCTTTTACTGGTTTCTCCACTTCCCCCTCACTTCCTTAATAAATCACTCGCTTGTGAGTCCTTATCTGAGGTTCTGTTTCTGAGAGAGCATGATCTAAGATGGAGATCCCACAAATCATACCAGAATGACAATTTCTCATAACTTAAAAGGAGCTAGGAATCTGTCTTGAGTAATGTCCAACTTAGTAACTATAATTTGCACTTGCATTCTTTTGGAAAAAACAAACAACCCTTTAGCCTAATGTATAAACTCCCCAGCAGCCAGTGAGTAGCCATTTGACTTACTCTCCTGAGAAGCCACTCTAACACATTCATCCCTTTGCCCTTTCCTTTGAAACTACTGGAAAAAAACAAAACAGTCAACCAGGCTTCTGATAAAATAACATTTCCACTCTGTGAGACATACTATGAGTTAAAAAGAAAAAGGATGTCCAAGCCCAGCTGCTCTGATAAAGACTAATAAACCATGAAGAAATATTATGTACTGTGGAGAGGAAAGAGGAATTAATTGCTAAGCTGAGTCAGATAATAGACCAAAGAGACTTGGATCTTACAATCTCTTTAGGTCATGGGAGTTAAGAAAAATGGACCACGTCCTGCTGCAACTTTCTTAGGAATGATTTTGAGATAACACAGCTCATCTCACTGTGGAACTCTATTAATGAATCATCATTGTGATAACTGCATGTTCTAGAAAAAGGTCATTTTGCTCTACTGATATCCTGGGCATCTGTACTCTCTCTCTTGATGTGATGGAAAAACATTCTTCTAGACACACTTAAGCTCAAGTACCCCTGACAACTGTAGTCTGATTATCTGAAAATGATTTTGGGTATTTATAATTTGAAAGATAAAGTCTACTTAGAGACCCCCTTTCTGTTTACAACAAGAACAAGAAATCCCTGGGTTAATGCAACAGTATTTGGTGAAATGTGCACACAGGGCTGTATAGCTTTATGGTTATTTATACCTAGCAGCAGATAAGATAAAAGGCATAAACCCAAGCAGATAGATTCTGAAAGAATGGACCAAGCACCATGATACTGGGGGGCGTGTTCTTTTTTCTTGCTGAGTAAATATTAGGAAAATATCATTTCAAATGGCACAATACAATTTTTTTTTGTTAGGCCAGGAGCCTTTTTGTTTTCAATATGTATTATTCCTCTCAACAACTAGCTCAAAGCATAAGCCAAGATGGCTCCTCTATAGAGTTCTTAAGAGGCTGAGCAAAATTGCAACACTGAACTAGTTGTTTTTAATCTCAAAATAATTGTCATCAATATATCAGAGATACAAGGTCAACAATCAAACACAAAAATGATATTTATATAGATAGATTTTGTGGGACATGGCATAAGACTACCCCAAGGGAAGTCAAAGGAAATTATTTCAAGGACAAAGGCAACCATGGTTTAATTTTTTATTATTATAATAAAAGAAAAACATCTGCATTCTTGAAAATGTGGGGAATACTGAATACAGTGGTGCTCTTTTGATAGTAGATAATGAATGGTTTATTTTATCCTCCCTTATACAATTACATCAAAAAAACTCACTGATATTGAGTCGGATCTGACTCAGAGACCACTTCTTGGGTTTCTGAGGCAGTGTCACTATGGAAGTAGATTGCCCAATCTTACCACCAGCCTTCTGGTTAGCAGTCAAATGCCTTAGGCACTATGCCACCAGAGCTCCTATACACACACACACACACACACACACACACATAATTTCCTGTGTAGATTTACTAACTTGCAGGGATGCTATGGAGAAAAGGAAAAGCTGTGGATAGTCATAATGAAAACAAATAACAAATAAGCAGAAGACTGTCCCTTCTATGGGAATTTGCTGATCTACATTCAAAAGTTATGGAGAAGAATGCAATTCCACTTGCAGAACCTAAGGGGAAAGTCTGACTGTTTTAATAACTTGACTTTTCAGAAACACTGAAGCTCCAAACAAAGGACAAACCAGTGAAACATGAAGGTGGATCTTTTTGTTCTTCTGTGGCTTTGATGATACACTAATCATAAAAATAAGACTTTGCTTCTGCCCCCACAGGCTAAAGAAAATCAAGCCAGATATGAAAGGACTGTGCTCTTGGCTATCCTCTCTGTTTCTTGTCATTACTTGACAAGGTGATATCTCTGTGCTCAGGAGAGTCTCACTAGACTACACTATAAAGAGTTGGGGAAGGTACAACTAGAAAGAAGTAGAACTTATGGAAAATTATCTGAGGCAATTCAAATGATGAAATAATAATTTCTTTTGAAGCTACAAGGCATATATATGACTTTTCAGAAGATTAAATAGAAAATGATTAAGAAACCAATGAAGAGAATTTACTGTCCCTGTACATCTCCATGAACTGGAGCCCTGAGTACAAAAACATAAATATGTCTTATCCCTGCAGGTGACATAGATGATTCCAATAACTGTAATTCCAGAAGGAGGGTAAATACTTCCCATTTCAACTAAAATATATCTTCCTGGCCTTTCGTATTGTATATTGTATATTGTGTATTTGGAGATCTCCAATGGTAATAGTTTGCAGGTATTTCTGTTTAGATGGAAATACAACAACTTTATTCTCAGGCTGTATACCATTGCTCAATTTATGTATCTCTTACCTGTGTGAACTGAGAACTGACTTTAAACTCTGAAAATTTTGGCTTTCTAAGTCCAAGCTGTAGCTCCGCCCACTTTCCATTTTTGTTGCTATGATTTTTCCTTTGGTTGTTGATCTGAACTTGCTAAGAAGAAATCTGAAATGAAATTAAAAGTAGCATAAGAAATAAATCATTTAAAAGCTCACTTCTAGAATGCCATTTCTGGTAACAGTAAATGAAAAGTGGTCTTGGGTTGAGAGGTTCTGGAGAGTTCTCAGTGCCTCTGCAATATAGTGTCAAGGGTGGTGGTGGAGGAGGTTCTGGAATTCTCCCAAGGTCACACCACTTGCCAGTAAGCAAAGTCTCTGCCCCTGCTAAACAAGAGACCACCTATACAGGGTACTCACCACTGCCATCTGAGAATGGAGAAGCATTGCCTGAACTGAACCTGTTTTCAGGGGGACTGAGAATAGGGATTTGGAACTATTCTTGCTCAGAAAAAGAAAGTAAGATGCTCCCCTGGGACAAACTGTGGTAGCAAACTATTAGACTGCAGCTCCTTGAGAGCAACGACCCTGCCTCTCCCCTTTTAAAAATCATTATCGTAATTAAACATACAACAAAACACATCTTTCATCAGTTTCTACATGTACACTTCAGTGCCATTGATTACATTTTTCAAGCTGTGCAACCATTCTTGGTATTTTTCCAAGTTATCCCATTACCATTAATATACATTTAATGCATTCTAAGAAAAAAAGCAACAACACTTTCCTCCTCCCTCACATCACTGGTAACAACTTATTACTTGTGGTTTCTATTTAATTGCTTATTTCATAAAAGTGATATTATATGGTATTTGTCCTTTTGTGTCTGGCTTATTTCACTCAGCATGATTCTTTCAAGGTTAATCCATGTTGTGGCATGCCATCAGGAAGTCTTTCCTCTTTATGGCTGTATAGTACCCCATTGTATATATACACCACATATTGTTTATCTATTTGTCAGTTGCAAGACATTTCAGTTATTTCCACCTTTTGGCAATTGTGAGCAGTGCTGCAATGAACACTGGTGTGTGTATATTTGTTTGTATTGTTGTTTTCAGGTCATTGGGGTATATGCCTAAGCGTAGAGTTGCTGGGTTCTGTGTTCAAATTTTTTTTTTCTTTTTTTATTAGGATTTGGGTGAAGATTTACAGAGTAAATTCACTTTTCATACAGCAGTTCACATATACTTTGTCTCATGTCATTGACCAAAATTTACAA
>NW_006922357.1:295924-305104 GCF_000298275.1 Orycteropus afer afer
AAGGCTCAGGGGTCCAAGATTATCTTCTGTGTCTGTGTTAATTGGTTTCCCTTTTCTTTGTTGAAGAGGGTCTGTGCAATCCTTCTGCCTTGTCAGCCATCTTGCCCCGCCTCCTGTGTTCAAATTTTTGTGGATCTGTCAAACGATTTTTCACAATGGCTGTAACAATTTACAATCTCACTGAGAGGAAGCAATTCTTAGGATGGCCCAAACAGCTATAGGTATCCCTCCCCCAGCATCTTTGAGATTGGAACAACCACTTTCTGTCCCCCTCAGAAGCCTAATTGTTTCCTAAATAAGCAGCAGGACTAAATAGGTAGAATTTGGGGCTGGTGCCCACAAGTTTGACTACCCCCTTCTTGGGTGATAAGGTAGAAAAATTTGCATTGTGCTCTGTGCAGTGACACCTGCAATCCCTGGAGTATAAAACTAGATAGGGAAAGCTCCTTAGGGTCCTTCACCCAAGATGCAAAGTGAGGGAGCATGCTTGGAAGTTTTCCATCTGTGCCCAGACAGTTTTAGAGCCAGGGAGGGCTGCTCATCAAGGAACTTTTCCTATTGTATGCTGCTTGTTGTGAGTAATTAAAATGGTTTTCACTACTGCCCATACCAGGTGTGTCTCCTGTGTACAATTTGTTCAGGAAAAATGGACATAACACCCATGGAGCGGTTGGTGCCACTGGGTGGAATTCTCATCCCAATATACTAGTGATTGCTTGGGAACCAGCAATAGTTTTTAAGGCAATCTGTGTGTGCAAGGCACCCACCAGCAATGGGTAAGGATTGCTGCTTCTCCACAAACTCTCCAGCACCTAGTATTTTCCTTGTTATTTTCTTTATCATTGCCATTCTTTCAATGGGTATGAGATGGTATATCATTGTCATCTTGATTTGCATCTTGCTAATGTATGTATTATCCTGGGAAAATATGCTGCAAAAGACCTCTTTAAAGTGCTGAAGGGCAAGGATGTCTCTTTATAGTTTAAGGTGTGCCTGAACCAAGCCATAGTATTTTCAATCACCTCATCTGCATATGAGAGCTGGACAATGAATAAGGAAGACTTAAGAAGAGTTGATGCTTTTGAGTTGTGTTGGTGAAGAATACTGAAAGTACCATGGACTGCCAAAAGAACTAACAAATCTGTCCTGGAAGAAAGGTAGCTGGAATGCTCCTTGGAAGTGAGAATGGCCAGACTTCATCTCACCTACTTTGTTCATGTTGTCAGAAGGGACCATTCATTCCCTGGAGAAGGATATCATGCTTGGTAAAGTGGAAGGTCAATGAAAAAGGGAAAAGCCCTCAACAAGATGGATTGACACAGAAGCTACAATAATGGGCTCAGGTATAGCAAGGATTGTGAGGCTGGCACAGGATAGGACAGTGTTTTGTTCTGTTGTACATAGGGTCACTATGAGTTGGAGATGACTTGATGGCACCTAACAGCAACAACAATGGAAGAAATGATGAAGTGAAAGATCTGAACAGAAGATTTCAAAGGGGGCTCAAGAAAACAAAGTAAAGTATCATAACAAAATGTGCAAAGACTTGGAGTTAGAAAATCAAAGGGGGAGAACATGCTTGCCACTTCTCAAGATGAAAGAACTGAAGAAAAAATTCAGACCTCAAATAGCAATATTGAAGGATTCTATGGGCAAAATATTGAACAATGTAGGAAGCATCAAAAGAAGATAGAATGAATATACATAGTCACTACCAAAACAAATTGGCCAACGTTCAACCATTTTGGGGGGTAGCATATGGTATTGAACTGCTGATACTGAAGGAAGAAGTCTAAGCTGCACTGAAGAAAGTGGTGAAAAACAAACTTCCAGGAATTGACATAATACTCATTGAGATGTTTCAACAACTGAATGCAGCGCTGGAGGCACTCACTCTTTTATATCAAAGAATTTGAAAGACAGCTACCTGGCCAAGAGATCCATAGTTGTGCCCATTCCAAAGAAAGATGATCCAACAAAATGTAGAATTATCAAACGATATCATTAATACCTCACGTAAGTAAAATTTTACTGAAAATAATGCAAAAACTGTTGCAGCAGTACATTGGTAGGGAACTGCCAGAAATTCAAGCTGGATTCAGAAGAGGACATGGAATGAGGGATATCAGTGCTGATATCAGATGGATCTTGACTGCAAGCAAAGAATACCAAGAGGAAGCTTATCTGTGCTTTATAGACTATGTAAAGTCATTTGACTGTGTGGATCATAACAGATTATGAATAACATTGAAAAGAATGGGAACTCCAGAACACTTAATTATGTTCATGAGGAACCTGTACATAGACCAAGAGGAGTCGCTCAAATAGAACAAGGGGATACTGAATGGTTTAAAATCAGGAAACGTGTGCATCAGGGTTGTATCCTTTCACCATACTTATTCAATATGTATGCTGGGAAAAATAATCTAAGAAGCTGGGCTATATGAAGAAGAACACAGCATCAGGATTGGAAGAAGACTCATTAACATCGTGCAATATGCAGATGACACAACCTTCCTTGCTGAAAGCTAAGAAGACTTGAAGCACTTACTGATGAAAATCAAAGATGTGGATTTTCAGTGTGGATTACATCACAACATAAAGAAAACAAAAGTCCTCACAAATGGACCAATAAGCAACATCATGATAAATGGAGAAAAAGTTGAAGTTGTCAAAGATTTCATTTTCCTTGCATACACAACCAATGCCCAAGGAGGCAGCAGTCAAGAAATCAAACAATGTATTGCATTGGGCAACTCTGTTGCACAAGGCCTCTTTAAATTGTTAAAGAGCAAAGATGTCGCTGTGAAGACTAAGGTGCATCTGACCCAAGCCACTGGCTTTTCAATAGCATCATATGTATGTGAAAGCTAGACAAGGAATAAGGAAGATCACAGAAAAATTGATTCATTTGAATTATGATGTTGGGGAAGAGTACTGAATATACATACCATGGACTACCAGAAGAATGAACAAATCTGTCTTGGAAGAAGTACAGCCAGAATACACCTTAGAAACCAGAATGGCCGATTTCATCTCTCATACTTTGGTCATGTTATCAGGAGGAAGACGTCCCTGGAGAAGGGTATCATGCTTGGTAAAGTAGAGGGTCAGCAAAAAAGGGGAAAACCCTCAAGAAGATGAATTGGCATGGAAGTGTTTTACTCTGTTGCATAGGGTACAACATGAGTCACAACCAATTCGATGGCACCTAACAAATGGCTAATGAAAGGAGCTCTGGTGGTGCAGTGGTTAAACACTTGGCTGCTAACCAAAATGTTGGTGGCTTGAACCCACCAGTCGCTTTGGGGATAAAGATGTGGCATTCTGCCACAGTAAAGATTTACAGCCTTGGAAACCCCAGGAGTCAGGATTGACTCAACAGCAATGTGTTTGGTTTATTTATTTATTTATTTTTAATGGGTAATGACTTTGATCATCTTTTCATGTGTTTGTGGGGCATTTGAATATCTACTTTGGTGAAATGTGTGTTCACATCATTCACCCATTTCTTACTGAGTTGTTTATTGTTTGGTTATAGAAGTATTTTTAAAATTTTGAATGCTAGATCTTTATTAGATATATGGTCGCCAAACATTTTCTCCCACTCTGTAGGCTGTCTTTATATTTTTTGATAGAATCTTTTGATGAACAGAGTATTTAATTTTATGAGGTCTCATTTACTTATTTTGTGCTTTTTTGCAGCTTGTGCTTTGTTGTCATATCAGTTCTCACAAAAACCTAGGTCCAACAGCTTCATTCTTGCATTTTCTTCTACTATTTTCTTTAGTTTTAGTTTTCATATCAAGGTCCTTGATCCATTTTGAATTCGTTGTTGTGTGCAGTGTTAGGGTTGGATCCTGATTTGTTCTTCTGCTTGTAGATATCCAATTTTCTCAGAACAATTTACTAAAGAGACTCTTCTCCATTGAATGTATTTAGCACCCTTGTCGGAAATCATTTGACCATAGATGTATGCAGCTATTTCTGGGCTCTCTGTTCTTTTCCATTGGTCTAGGTGTCTGCTATACTAGTACCAGGTTATTTTAATTACTGTATCCATAGAGTATATTTTTAGGTCAGGAAGCGTGAGTCCCACTTCTTTATTTTTCCTCTTTGGGATTGATTTAGTTATTTGGAGTTACTTGCCCTTCCATATAAATTTGAGGATTGGCTTTTCCATTTCTGTCATGAAAGCTACAGGAATTTTGATGAGGATTGCACTGAACTTATAGATTGCTTTCGGTAGTACTGTTGTCTTAACTAAATTAGGCCTTCCAGCTGGCCAATGTTCTTCCATTTGTTTAGGTCCTTTTTGTTTTCTTTTAGCTATGTTTTATAGTTTTCTGTATATAAGTCTCTTACCTTTCTGGTTAAATTTATTTCTAGATATTTTATTTTTTTAGATGTTATTGTAAAAGGTAGTGTTTACTTAATTTGCTTTTCCACATTGTTGATGTATAGAAACCAGAACTTTGAACTCTGGTTTGACTCCTTGCTGAGAATTTGCATGTCCATCCCAGATATACTGAATCAGAAACTACATTTTAACAAGATAACACAAAAAAGTAGATTCTGATTCAGTACATCTGGGGTGGAAATACAAATTCTTAGCAGGTGGTTGAACCAGAATGAGCCAGTGTAGCCTTGATAGAAACCCTACTGATTTTTGTGTGTTGACTTGTTGTGCCCTACCACTTTGCTGAATTTATTTATTAGTTCTAATATTTTCCTTATGGAGACTCTACCCTTCTTATTCTTTGCCAGATCCCCTAAACCTACAGTGATGCCTGACACATATTAGAACCCAATCAATTCTTGTGGAATGAGTGAATGAACTCAGGTGCTGGAAACCATCCTTATATCTTCTATGACAATTCTCTTTGTGGTAAAGAAATACTGACAACGGAGTGTCTCATGTTGGATGAAATTTGATTGCATTCTTATTTCACTTAATTATTAGAAACTTAGGCAAAAACAACTTTTCAATGATTCAAATGCTGATACAGATCACTGAATTCTAAAACATGGGTGTTTTCAAATGCAGTTTAATAAAAAAAAAAAAAAAACCCTAAAACTATATATATATATATAGTTATGGCAGTGGGAGAGGTAAGTTCATTTACTTTACATTATACAGCTTTCCAGGGGGAAAAAAATTCCCAAAGTACCATGACAATCTTAATACAATCTGCCAAGTTGTCTCTGTTTCAAAGCACTCTGGAAGAGTGTTGTAGTCATGGTGTCAGAGGCCTCAATCTAACTGGAAAATTACACTTTTGGTGAGAACAACATTTAATGGTTCTCCATGTTGCTCTGGAACCACGTTGTGCAGTCTACATCTCTGCTTGCTACATAAGTGTCTTCCCACCTGCATTGTCTCTTTTTCCTTTTGCTACCTAAACCCCATCCACTTTTCAAGGTGCTCATCAAGTCCTACTTGCATTATGATGTCTTTCCTGATGGCTTCTGTGCTTTCCTAGCACTGATAATTTAAGCCAATTATTTATTGCCTTATGACAACTCTTGTAATTAACTAACACCCTTCTTTGTTTCAGAAAGACTTGGAAGCTCTTATTGTCATCTTATATTTTCTTGCAGTTCTTTTATACTTAGTAATTTTTCTGGTGTTTATTTTTCCTCCTAACTAGATGTTATATTCCTTAAAGACTGAGAGTTATTAGATTCCAATTTTGAGTTGCAGCAGAACTATGATGCTATGTTTAATGATTCAGGTGTCAGATAATTCACGTGCTACTAATTTAATTATTTTCTACTAACTCGAAGTCCACCATTTTATAACCGGCTCTGTGATGGCTTGGCTTGCAAATTGCAGTTCCTAGAAGCACTTGTGGGCTCTAAGTTACCTAATCAAATAAGCCATCAATTGTTATTTATGATCTAGATGCCATGGTGGATGTTACAACAGAAAGCAAAGAAGCCACTGGTCCAGGGCCAAGGGAGCTTATAATTAAATGTGGTATGTGTGCATGTGTGTGCATGCACACATGTTCAGGGATGGGGGATGTCAGAGTGTTATATGATAAGTGCTTCACATGCACAAGGCTTTGTGGGACCCCTGAAGAGTGATAAATTGATTCAAAATGGTAGGAATGGTCAGTGCATAGGATATGTGGTTACTTTCTTATGAATAGGCTATCTTTCCTATTCGTCTCTGGTAATTAATGAAGACAAGGTTAGTCATGAATGCTTGAGTTAGGTGATGTCTAAGGGTCCTTCCTACCCACAGTTCTGGATTCTAAAATTCAGACTTTTTGTAGACATAGGCTCAACAGTGGGAGCTTCTTACTCTGGCTCCTGCTGAGGGAAGAGATCAATGCTACTTGAAAATTACCGTAAAGTTACTTAGCATATATTGGAATTCCCATCACCTCAGCCACAAAATTGGCCAACAGCTTGAGAAACTGAGGCTGCAAAGGGCAGGACTGTGAAGTCAGGCAGCTTGCTTTTTGGTCCTTACAGCCTGCATTTTGGGGCCATTTTTCTCCCTTAATGGAACTTTGTTGCCCCATTTCCCACTGTCTCCTTACATCTTGCTCCCCCATGTACCTTCCATTCCTACTCTCAGTGATGGACACATATATTCAATATCTGAATTAAGTTACTAATGTGGCTTAGTGTATTCTTTTGTCCTTAAGTATGCCTGCATTTTTAACAGGGCATATAGTTTTAAGCCCGACTAATATAATTGATTTAGATATTTAATATATCAGCATCCAGGTTGAGGGGCTGGGTGAATATGAACATTCTACAACAAAGGCATTAGTGAACTCTTTAGAGACAAGAGTAGCTCTGACAGCAAATCTTCTCCCTAGAAGTAATGAGAACCATTTGGTGCCAGAACAGATATGTCAAATCAAAGGAAAAGTCTTACATGTTCAGGTCAGAGGGGACCTTCATTTATCTAAGACTGAAAGTAATTAAAACTCCATTTCCTGAGGAGCATAATAGGAGAGAATTATCTCGGTCAAGTCTCTGACCTCTTCTGAGTCCCTGAAGTGACATCAGATGAAAAACCAAGGAGTATTTATTTCAATGGTGCCTGGAATAAAGACTAAATATTCCTTTGGAAAGGATGAGTCTTACCCCTTTCTCCTGGGGCCACCATGGCTGGCCTTCTGCCCAACAGAAGGTGAAGTGTCTGACTTTTCTGCATCCTGACGGGTTTGATCTTGGCTCTGTATTTCTTCAGCTTCTCATTAAAAACAGACAGGAAACAAATTTACATACAAAATGGTCAGAAATGAGAGCAAATTTCTATTCTGAATTCACTTTCTTAGAATAGCATAGGCTAAAGAAGTATATAATAATTGACAATGATATTCCCTGATAAATTTCCCAGACCACAGTTATTTCTAACCTTTGAGTGTTTCAGAGTTAACTGAGGACTAAGATCAGGACTCAAGTGTGGGCAATTTGCTGCTAGAAGCTTTTGAGGGATGGCAACAACTGAGGAGCAAATACATCATTTCATTACAGATATTTTTAGGGCAAGGGAACGTAGGTTCATGAGTTCTCTACATCCTTGGAGACTAAGTTCTAGCTTGGGGTTCTAGAAACGGTACTCTGATTTCTGAACACATAAGCCAGACTCCCTGGGAAGGCAGGCACCTGGCCACACACCTGGTGACTTAAGAGAGAGTCCATAATCTAGAAGGTAGTGAAAACAGCTCTAACTAAGTGACTGCTTAATTCTAATTCCACTCTACTCTGGGGAATCAGACTATATGTTATCTATCTGAGAAAGACTTTTCTTGTTAGTGTCACACCCAGAATTGGTCCAAGCCTCCCAGCCTCACCTTCCTGATTTACAAACAACAGGACTTGCCTTCTATGTATGAAAGATGAGATAGCCTAATAACAGGCCAAAAGATGTCTGCTCCACTCTTTACTACACCATACATGAGAAATATATGCTCCTAAGTACAAGTAAGATTCAATATTTAACAATTAAGTTGTAGTTTAAATGCTCTGCATAGCATTCTCAAGATGAGGTATTATTTTCATTAGGTGCCAGGATAATTCTTCATTCAGTGTGACTGCCCTGTGCATTGTAGGCTATTTGGCATCTCTGGCCTCTGCCCACTAAATGTTGTTGATGCCCACTAGTCATTTTGACAACCAGTAATGCCCTGGGAGCTCTGGTAGCATAGTGGCTAAGGCACTTGACTGCTCACCAGGTGGCTGGCGGTTCAAACCCATCAGCCACTCCTCGGAAAGAAAGTTGGGCAATCCTACTTCCGTAGTGATACTGCCTCGGAAACCCAAGGAGGGGTCGCTATGAGTCAGGGCTGACTCGACTGGCACATAACAACAACAATGCCCTGCCTGGTATTTTCAAATGCTCCATTGTTTTTTTCTGGGGGGTGGGGTGGGGTGGGGTAGTGTGGGGTGGGGTGTGGTGGGCGGGAGGAGTATAGTGAGGAACTATTATGAAAACCATCATTTAAAATAAATCCTGTTGAAAAACCAAGGATTTCTTTTTCACTATGTGAATCATTTCATTCATCTATTTTATGTTAGTTTCTTAAATGTTTAGTAAAATATTGGCAGTACATTCTGGAAAAGAACAGTCTGTGATGAAGATAAATGCCTTCTTTCAACATCTCAGTATGTCAGATATATGGAAAATTACTGAAGGTTTTGTTTTCTACTGACTTCCTCTTCCCTTGTGTGAACTGCAGATTTAGAGAATACTCATCTGCTCTTTCCATGCTACCAAGTTTTAAAATGACCTAAGGGATTCAGGAAATTTAACTGTGCTTATTTGTCACATAATATAGGGAAGTAATTTAGATCACATAAATGAAGATTAAGAATGGTGTTTGAAACCAAATAATTGCTTTAATTACCTGGACTTCTTCTTAGGATCGACTGTCGGACAACGTCAGTACCCAGAACATTGACTTGCTTGAAACGTTTTGCCTTTTCTTCAAAAAACCATTCTCCAGTTATAATCTTTAGCTGCCTACTCAAGGGAAAAGGGGAGAGCATTGGTATTCAATTATTTAGCCAGAAAATTAACTCCTAAAAATCCCTAATCAAGTAACAAAGAGCCAGCTTTTTATAAAGTGGAAGAGCTTTCTCAATCTTTGGAGTATTTTACGATAATAATAATAATAATAATAATAATAATGGCCACTCTTTGATGAATACACA
>NW_006922357.1:306034-307902 GCF_000298275.1 Orycteropus afer afer
CTACGGGTAGTGCTTGGAACAGTTACTCAGCAAATATTTGTGGAGTAAATTAGGATACCTAGAGTTCAACCTATAGCAGATGTGCTGCTACAGAGTCCATTTTCAGGCTTATGATAATGATTAACAACACTAAACATGACTCAGATGTCTAAATACTTTTCTAATTAAGAATGAACGACTGAGTTTAGCTAATTAGGTGAGCACTACTGGCCCAACATGTCTGTGGGGCATGTTCTGAGAATGGTAATTAGGCTTGTACAAGACTGAGGTAAATGATTACTTGAGGATATTAATAGGAAATAAGGTTTAAAGGTAAGATTGGAGCCATATAGTACAAGTCTGAATCCCATTATAAGGATTGTCATTCTAGAGGCAATGGGGAACTCTGGTAATTTTTCTAAGATTCAGGCTGTATCATATAATGTCTGGAGCCTTATACAGAAAAGGGAGAGACAGGAAGAAAGCAAACTAATTAGGAATTTATTGCAATAGACCAGGTAGAAAATGATGAAGATCTAAACCAGTGTATCATGGGAGTGAGAAGTGAAAAGAAACAAATAGATGCTTGAGACATTGAGGATGAGAATCAGCAAGATTGGTGGTAAATTTGACAAGGTGACTGAGGAAAAAGCAGCTGAGGCTCCAATTGAGATTACTAGCTTCAGGGTATTATTTCCATGTGATTCAGCAACTCATTGGACTTTGAAATTAACAATTGGATTCTGAATATAAAAGTCACTCCAGAAAATTATGACCATCTTGTTCCCCACAACAATTTCCCTGGAATCCTTCTGAACGTAAGAGACAAAGACAAGTCATACATGAAATATGGCCCCAGTATTGCAAAAAAAGTGACAATTTTATCCTTGGAAAAAAATATTCATTGAAAGCTAAGACCATAACATGTACAACTTAGATTCATTTCAAAGTGGTTAGATCACATATTAAGAAGCACTGACTACATAACTATATGAAATAAGTTTATGTTGTTGTGTTGTTGTTATGTGTCATCTAGTCTTCTCTGACTCATAGCGACCTATGTACAATAGAACGAAACACCACCTGATCCTGTGCCAGCCTCATGGTCCCTGCTATATCTGAGACCCATCGTAGCCACTATGTTGAGGGTCTTCTCCTTTTTTGTTGACCCTCCACTTTACCATGATATCCTCCAGGGAATGGTCCCTTCTGACAACATGACCAAAGTAGGTGAGACAAAGTCTGGCCATTCTCGCTTCTAAGGAGCACTCCGGCTGCATTTCTTCCAGGATTTGTTAACTAACAGATTTGTTACTTCTTTCAGCAGTCCACGGTGCTTTCAGCATTCTTCACCAACACCACAACTCAAAAGGATCAACTCTTCTTTGGTCTTCCTTATTCATTGTCCAGCTCTCACATATATACGAGGCGATTGAAAATATCATAGCTTGGGTTAAGCGCACCTTAGTCTTCAAGGAGACATCTTTGCTCTTCAGCACTTGAAAGAGGTCTTTTGCAACAGCTAAAAGACATCTGAATTTAATTTATGTAATACATCTAATCTACTCAAATCTAATCTACCAGAACCAAAACCTTAAATAGGTTTAATTATTTCTGGATCCCACTTAAGTAATTTATAGACATATATATTACTATTTATGTTGGAAATTTAGGTGATAATTCTGGTATTCTAAATTCTAAAGATGTACCTGCAAGATTCCTGTCTCTTGGTTATTCAATCAAACACTAATTTAGGTACTATTGTAATATATTATTTATTTATTGTGATTTAGGTGAAGATTTACAGAGCAAATTCACTTTCCATACAGCAGATCACATATACTTTGTCTCATGTCATTGACCACAGTTTACCACAATGCAACAGCTCC
>NW_006922357.1:308097-318417 GCF_000298275.1 Orycteropus afer afer
CACAGGTGTGGGTTCAATTCCAGACCTGAAGGGCAGCTAGGGGCCATAGTCTCAGTGGTTCCACCAGGCTCTATTGGACCAGCAAACCTGGTCCCCATTTAGGTACTATTGTAAAGGGACTTTACAGATGGAAGTAAAGTTACTAATTAGTTAACCTGAAAATAAGAAGATTGTCCTAGATTATCCAGGTATGCCCAAAGTAACCACTTGAACTCTTAAAAACAGAGGAAGATTAAATCAGAAAAGATGCTGCAGCCTGGAAATTCAGAGGGATTCCAAGTGCAAGAAGGACTTGATGCAGTCAGAAGGCTCTGAGAATAGGGTCCGTTCACATGTAAGAACTAGAGAGAGGCCAAGCATGGCTCTCAGGTAACAGCCAGCAAGGAAAGAGTGAGCTCAGTCCGATAGCTATAGGAAACTAGATTCTACCAACAGGAATATGCTTGGAAGTGGATTCTTCCCAGAGCCTTCTGATAAGAGCCCTGCAAGGCAACACATTGATTTTGGTCTTTTGAGACCCAGAAGTGAGACACAAGCCAAGCCAATCCAGACTTCTGACCTACAGTACTGTGAGATAGTAAATTTGTGTTGTTTTAAGTTGTTAAATTGTGGTAATTTGCTATGGTAATAATAGAAAGTAAATACAATAAATCAATACTGAAATGCATTTGTTATAATATTCAATTCAGAAAGCAACTTACACAGGTTGTAAGAAGATAAATAAGGAACACTGAGAAGAGCAGTAAGGCAAGGGCTGGAAAACTACAGTCCACGGGCCAAATTCAGCCCACCATCAGTTTTTATATGACCCATGGGCTGTAGTTTTTACATTTTGAAATGGTTGGGAAAAAATCAAAAGAGAATATTCCATGTGAAATTATATTATATTAAAATTTTAATGTCTATAAATAAAGTTTGGAACACAGCTGTTATGAATTGAACTATCATGCAAAAGTATGTGTCAACTTGGCTAGGCCATGATTCTCCATATTATTCATCCATTCTGTGATATGATGTAATTATCCTCTAATTTGTGATCTTATGTGATTATCCCATGTATTATAAAAACTAACCTCTATGATGTTAATGGAACTCTGGTAGCATAGTACCTAAGGCACTTGACTGCTAACCAGAAGGCTGGCGGTTCAAACCCTCCAGCCACTCTTTGGAAGGAAGGTTGGGCAATCTACTTCCGTAGTGATACTGCCTTGGAAACCCAAGGAGGGGTCGCTGTGAGTCAGGGCTGACTTGACAGCACATAACAACAACAACAACATGATGTTAATGAGGCAAGATTAGAAGCAGTTATGTTAATGAGGCAGAATACAGTCTTCAGTATTAGGTTCTATCTCGAGTCAATCCCTTTTGAGATACAAAAGAGATTAAGCAAGTGAGCAGAGATGAAAGGACCTCTGTATCACCAAGAAAGAAGAGCTGGGAGCCAGGAGTGTCCTTTGGACCCAGGGTCCCTGCACTGAGAACTTCCTAGACCCAGGGCAAAACTGATGCCAAGACACATGGAGATCTCCAAGGAACGCAGGATCTACAGATGTTGAATGGAAACAAGCACCTTCCCCCAGAGCCGACAGAAAGAGAAAGCCTTCCCCTAGAGCTGGCACCTTGAATTCAGACTTCTAGTCTCCTAAACTGTGAGAAAATAAATTTCTGTTTGTTAAAGCCACCCATTTGTGGTATTTCTGTTATAGCAACACTAGGTAACTAAGACAACAGCTATGCTCAATTTTTACTGTATTGTTTCTGGCTGTTTTCATTCTACAATTGCAAAATTGAATACTTATAGCAGAGACCATATCGACTCAAAAATACTAAAATATTTATTACCTTCTTTTTACAAAAAAGGAGCTCTGGTAACACAATGCCTAAGGCATCTGACTGCTAACCTGAAGGTTGGTGGTTCAAACCCACCAGCCACTCTGCAGAAGCAAGACTGGGCAATCTACTTCTGTAAAGATTGACCGCCTCAGAAACCCAATGGAAGTTGCTATGAGTCAGAATCGACTCAATGGCAGTGGGTTTTGCTTTTGTTTTTTTACAAAAAAGGTTTGCCAATCTTTGCAATAAGACAGTGAGTTTATACACACACAAACACAAAGCAGGAACAAAGGCAATAAAATAGATCAGTTATTTACAATCGTCCAGCAGCTGCATGCCAAGGTTTCAGTTCATTTTTAATAAAATGTTATGGGGTTATAGGATGCAGGTTGTGGGGTCGATGGCACAGTGACAGCATTTTCATATGTAGCAGGGCAAAGAGGGACATATCCAGCCTGCATGGCCTGGAAATGGGCCTCCATATCATCTTTACCACATACTCCTAGAGCTGCCAACACCTAACATAAACAAATAAGATCTTCTCAGAATTGCTAGTCATGACCTCTTGTTATTCTTGCAAGAACAATAACTATAAATCTTGTATTTACTCATCTCATATATGCACTTGAACCACCTGTCATTTCAGAAGTCTGCAACGTCAGGACAATCTCTTGGACTTAAGCCTTTGCCACCTTCTCAGGTCCTGGAGCTAGACAGAGGGTGTGGTAGGACAGGAAACTAATATTTACTGAGTGCCTACAATACAGCAAGTAATGAGGTAGACACTTTATATATGATATCTCTAATTCTCATGATACGCTTTGAAGTAGTTATTATTGTTGTTATTAGATGATTCTGACTCTTGGCGACCCCATGCATACAGAGTAGAACTGCTCCACTGGATTTTCAAGGCCTATCTTCTCAGGTGCCTCTGAGTGGATTAGAAAATCTACCTTTCAGCTAGCTGTTGAGTGCTTAATTGTTTGCACCACCCAGGGGACTCGAAGTAGCTATTATTTTTCTTATTCTCAATTTACAGACAAGGAAATCAAAGCTCACAAGGCTTTAATAACTTGCTCAAATTTATAAAGGTATTATGGAAGAGATAATATTTATAATGAAAATCCATGCAGTTTCCATTTTGCAAAATTGCTAGAATAGAACTCAAAATTGTCAGCTATAGCTGAGTCTATAAAATGGTAGATTATGAGGCTTTGGGGAAGGATGAAACCCTATAGAAACCAAAGAATAACTTGTGGAAATTTATATCATGGGCTATGATTGTGTGTGTGCACACCTGCCCTTGCACACCTGCATGCACACACATGTTGCGGGTGGAGTGATAGGAATAAAGTAGGTGTGAAAGAACAAAGAAAATATACATGATGCTCAGTTTAATATTTGAAAAAGACAAGACTTGAAATTGACTCTGTGTTTCCTCCAAGTCATACTCTGAAGAATAGGTTGACTGAAATTGCAGTGAGTTACATGCATTATGGGTGAGAAAGATTACTGAGTATGTAGAATTTAGTAGGTCCAAAATTTTATCTCCTGGCATTTGAAACTTTGACTAAGAAACTTATAGAAATGTAAAGTTATGTTCTCCTTAGATTTTTTTTTAAAGGAAAAAAAAAATGTATCCAAGTGCCTTAGGCACTATGCCACCAGAACTCCTTTAAGATAACTGTTTTTTCCTTTTAAAAAGAATACTGACCCAAAGACTCATTTTCCTCTTTTATCTTCTATGAACTATTGGAGACATCTGAGATATGTTTATTAGATATGCTGAGATATTGTTGTTGTTGTTGTTATGTGCTGTCAAGTCGGACCCGACTCATAGCAACCCCTCCTTAGGTTTCCAAGGCAATATCACTACGGAAGTAGTGTGAGTCAATCTGAAGCCAGAGTTCTAGTAGCCTCCAGGAAAATCTTTAACCAGAAACCTTTTAGTGTCAGCAATACTAACAGGACTTTTGGAATTCTAAACACTCCTTAGGGCCTTTATCTGCCCTCCAGTCTCAGCAGGTATCAAGGAACTTCCTCCAAACTCAGCACGCATCACAAAAGCCATCCAGATTCAGCACATACCGGAGATTTGTTGGGCTCCTAAAAGTCTCCCACATACCTGAGCCTCGCATCCTCCCTAGATAATATTTTCCTAAGTGAACTTTGGAGCCGGGGGGTTTCTTTATGTCCCCCAACATCTTAGATCACTGCCCTAAATCCCTTAGCAACAATCAATCATCTTGCCCTGGTGCTGCCCCTCCCCATATTGTTCCATAAATTTGTGAGAATACCGGGGCACAGGGTCTTTTGCTCAAGCCACTGATCTGGTAAGAGCAAAGACCCTAACTTAAATTAGCTAATAAACCCTCCTATTGCTTTTGCATTGTCGTGTGTTAGCATATTTCTCTCGCCGAGCAACTCCTTCATAACCTGAGCACAACAGTAGATTTCCCCATCTTCCTTTCGAGGAGTGGCTGGTGAATTTGAACCGCCAGCCTTCTGGTTAGCAGTCATAGTAGGCACTATGCTACCAGAGCTCCCAGCTGAGATATTAGTCTCCTTCTTATTTAGAAGGAGACTTATTAGAATTATTTATAAATTTGTTTGTTACACAGCAAATATTTATTGTATTCCTACTCCATAGCAGGCATGTGCTAGGGTTTAAAATGTAGAGATAAAGAAGACAAACTAGAACTCTGCCATAAGGGTATGATGGTCTAGATTTATTCCTTTTTTCCTTCCCAAACAGGAAGTGTAAAAAGAAACCCCTACCCACATTGTAGTGAAATGGGAAAAACTTCAGACTGAGAGACCATCTTAAAAGTAGGTAGAGAGTTAAAACAAATAAAGAAAATTAGATCACCTACAAAGGAATGACAATTAGAATGATTGCTGACTTTCAATGTTGTTTTTGTTCTTGTTGTTATGTGCCATGGAGTCAGAACCAACTCATAGAGACCCCTCCTTGGGTTTCTGAGGCAGTATCACTACGGAAGTAGATTGCCCAACCTTCCTTCCAAGGAGCGGCTGCTGGGTTTGAACCACCAGCCTTCTGGTTAGCAGTCAAGTGCCTTAGCCACTATGCTACCAGAGCTCCCCTGACTTTCAACAGCAATAATGAAATCCAGAAGCCAGTGAAATGAAAACTTAAAAGTTCTTGGTGAAAAGAACTGCCAATCTAGAATTATATATCCAAAGAAACCACTGTTCAGGAGTGAGGATAAATAAAGGGATTTTCAGCAAAACAAAAACAAATGATTTATTGCCAATAGAGTGTCACTAATGGAACTTATAAGGTTGTACTTTAAAAACAGGTTTGCTAGTCTGATAGAGACTGGTGAGACCCTTGAGACTATGGCCCCTAGTTACCCATCAGATCTGGAACTGAACTCACTCCTGTGGCTTCCAGCCAAACAATAGACAGGCATATGTGGTGAACATCACTCCTTGGAGTGATCAATCATGGGAGAACAGAAGGGCAGTGTTTGCACAGGGAGACAACTCGGGTGGGAGTGCGTGGGAGGGAAGGTCACAGGGAAGAGGTAACTATGGGGTGGAAGTGGGAAGAGAGCTGTTACATTGTGAGGAATTGCAGTAAATGTCATGAGACAAAATGTGTATGAACTGCTGTATGGAAAATGAATTTACTCTGTAAATTTTCACCCAAATCACAATACAAATTAAAAAAAGAAGCAAGTAAAATAGAACTTTGATATAAAAAGGAATGGTGAACAATGAAAGTGGTAAAACATGAATATAGCTAAACAATTGGCTGTATAAAGAATAATTATATAAATTGTTGTTGTTGTTGTTGTTGTTATGTGCCGTCGAGTCAGACCCGACTCATAGCGACCCCTCCTTGGGTTTCTGAGGCAGTATCACTATGGAAGTAGATTGCCCCATCTTCCTTCCGAGGAGTTACAGAATTTAAAAGCAATATATGTCTAATTTACTGGACAAAACATATACAAATCAGGAAGAAATATTAAGTGTTAAAATTTGCCAAGTACCTTTCATCTCTCAAAGAAAGATAAAACTACTGATTTATAGATTTGAATATGAATGTTGCAATTTCCATGGTAACCACTAATATCTATATCTATATCTATCTATATCTATCTATCTATCTACCTATCTATCTAATATATATGCTAGTAGAAAGGATAAAATGGAATAGAAACATATATCTCAATAATTCTGTAGGTAATATAAATAAATGCAAATATTTTGATAATCACAAGGATAACAGAAATAAGTATAAACATTTCACCAACCACAATGAATATAAGTATACTATAGTTTGGGAACAAAGATTGTCAGATTAAACTTCTAAGAAATTATATATAGCACATATTTATAGCATGTGTTTAAATATATATAGCAAGCATATATTTATATAGCATCTATATTATGTATATAACATATATTTAAATATATAGATCTTATCTTAAATAGTATATATGCTATGCTCAAGAGGGTCACCTTAAACATAAGGACACCAAAAAATGCAGATAGTGAAAGAATATGTATCAAGTAAATATTAACAAAAAGAAATCTGAGGTACTTGCATTAAGAGCAGACAAAATAGACTTTAAGACAAAAGCATTTGTAGAAATAAAATGGCCATAAAGACCACCTCCAAATCAAAAAGAATAGACAATAGACAATTGAGCAAACCATGTAAACAGTCATATCACAGACAAAGAACCATAAAGGGTAAATAAGCATATGAAAAGATGCTTGAACTCATTAGAAATTAGAATAATGGAAATTAAAACCACAATGATATATATATATAACAGTTTGGCAAAAATTTAAGTCTCAAAATACCAAGTGTTGGTGAGATTATGAACCAAAGGAAACTCTTATAAGAAATGTGATAGGAGTTTCAGTAGGTACAACCACTTTGAAAAACAGATTGACATTATCTTGGGTATCTTAATAAATCTTATCTAGAAGGAGAGAAGACTAGAGCAAGGTTAAAGCTTTAATTGGTAAAGTAGCAGCAGTCACTCATATTAGCTAAGACAGAGGGATGTTTGGTACTTTCTGGCTTGAACTGTATTTGTGTTTGTCTTATGTTCATCTGCTTAGATGAGTATATGAGGTGGTCTTATTTTGTCTTAGTTCATCATGAAACAAGTAACACTGTGAGATGTTGGTGTTCTGTGGGATTGTTTATGTCCAAAAGGAGAATATCACAGTCTAACCATGAATTCCAGGAGCAGGCCAGACTAGCTCGTAACAACACCAAATCCTAGCTGTAAGGTCAGGTTGGTTTCTACGTGTCAGGGGCTGCATTTTGTTCTCAGAACACATGAGTGTACATTCACTCGTATACTCTCTCTGTGACTGTTCCACCCATCAGTACTATCTTCTTTACTGACAAAAAAAAAAAAAAAAAAAAAAAACACCAAGATAAACTCACTGTCATCGAGTGGATTCTGACTTATAGCCTCCTCCATTAGGTTTCCAAGGCTATAAATCTTTATGGAAGCAGACAGCCCCATCTTTCTTCCATGGAGTGGCTGGTGGGCTTGAACCATTGACCTTTTGGTTATCAGCCAAATGCCACCACACCATCAGAGCTCCTTCACTGACAGGCACTCTTATATTTTATCTACTTCTGTAACCATTACCCATTCACTGAAAACAAAAACATCAGGCTCCTCCTTTTTTAAAAAAGGAAAAGATAATCACTAAGATATAGGCAACATGGGATATCACAACACAGTGTAGATACAATATCAGCTCATCATTATTGTATTAGAAGTATTTCAATTTCTGGTTCTTTGTCATGCCACTTTTATCCTCTGGGTCTTTTTGAGTTAAATAGGGGGCTAATTAGGGAAAAAATGATCATTATGACGGTCTTTGTGTTGAATGACAACTACCTCAGTTCACATAATCATGCAGAATTTTGTAGATCTCATTAAGATAGCAAAATGAACTAACTGGTTGTGCTAGGGTCCCTTTAATTCTTCCTATAGAGTTAGCTTTAACACTAGACCTTCAGCAGTCACCTTGATAGAATTGGAGGAGATGGGCGAAAATGTCAGATGCAGCAAAGCCCTCTTAACAGGCAGATCCTTACATCAGTTCTTGCTGTAATCATTTCAGTGCTAGTAGCAATATTAACTTTTTACTTTTACCCAATCCAAAGTAAATGACAATAAAGGTTGTGCTTCCAACTGATTAGAGAATGACTCATTTTCTGACTCATCTCATCTCTTTAGAGGTCAGGGTGGGAATGTCAATTTTATGGTCTATTAAACATGGAGACAGCCCAGTGGCCTGCAGCATTCTCTCACAACAAACAAAAGGTGTTCACTTCCAATAAAATATCACTCACTCACTCTTCCTTTTTGAAAACCACACCATGAATAGCAAACAAGACACTTCCACTACTGTTAGATAGTTTAAATCTCTGGGATTACATATACTTGAAGCTGAAATACCGGAAAATTAATATACTCTGATTTTCAGCTTTAAAAGTGAGGAGGGGTTTTGGTATGTCAAACTGAACATTTATGTAAATTTGCAAATAAAGGAGAAGGATATAACTATAAGACAAGTTGTTGTCACAAAGGTATAAGAATAAATAATCATGTATTGAAAGCTCTGTTTCTTCCTTGTTGTTGTTAGGTGCCATAGAGTTGGCTCCCACTCATAGCAACCCTACATACAACAGAATAAAACACTGCCTGGCCCTATGCCATCCTCAAAATTCTTGCTATGTTTGAGTCCATTTTTGCAGCCACTGTCAATCCATCTCCTTGAAGGTCTTCCCCTTTTTCACTGACTTTACCAAGCATGATATCCTTCTCCAGGAACTGATCCCTAGCTTCCAGCCTCACAGCAACACACAAGACACCATAATACCACAAACTAACAGATGAGCTGTGGAGCTTCTTCCTTAGGACATTTTAAGGTACCAAGACAAAATTTACTTTTATGGTGAAACAATAATTTAATAAACTCATCTTCCTTAGATTGTGAAGCCATTGAGGCTAGTCCATGTTTTATTCATCTTTATATCCTTAGCCCCTTGTGTACTTACAGGTTATCAATAAATGTAGGAGTAATGGATAGATGGGTTAATATATGCATGTATGTATGGATTGGTTAGGTAGATGATTGGGCCTATTAAATTACTGCTTCATCAATGAAATGAGTACAAATCACTCAGAAGCTCCGTATTGATGTGTTAACACATCCTAAGTAAGAAACAAAACTTTATTTGTGGTTATTAATTTTTATGGCCTTCTGAAAACATGTATTATAGTTATACCCTTTTTTTTAACCACACATCCTGACTGAAAAAAACTTACATTTGTTCCATAATTTGCTTAATTCAGAAATGGTTTAAGGGAGATCCTACCATTGATTCTGGCATGTAGCTCAGGGCTTCTGGGGAGGCTTTACTTAAGGCTAGGCCCCAGACAGGTAGGTAGGTGCACAGCCTGGGGTTCCTGGAGCACCTTTATTTAAAGCTGGGCCCTGGAGAGGTGAAGAAGTGAGCAAAATGGTTAGGAACAACTAAGGGAGATGAACTTGTCTGTAAGTTTGTCATCCTGTGGTGGCTTGCATGTTGTTGTGAGGCTGAAGGCTATGCATGGTGTTACAAAATGCTAGCAGGGTTACCCATGGTGGACAGGTTTCAGCAGAGCTTCCAGACTAAGACAGACTCAGAAGAAGGAAGAGGGTATCCACTTCTCAAAGAATTGGCTAGTGAAGACCTTATGAACAGCAGTGAAACACTCTGTTATATGACTGGAAAACTTTATGAGTAGCCTTGAAATACTGTGTGACATAGTGCTGGAAGATGAGCCAATCAGTTCTGAAGGCATTCAAAATATGACTAGGGAAGAGCTGACTCCTCAGAGTAGAGACAGCCTTAATGATGTAGATGGAGTAAAGCTTTCAGGACTCCATTGCCTGATAGGGCATGGCTCAAAATGGGTAGAAACAGCTGCAAACATCCATTAATAATTGGAACAAGGAATGTATGAATTATGAATCTAGAAATACTGGAAGTTGTCATAAGTGAAACGGAACTCATAAAGATCAATATCCTAGGCATTATTAATGAGCTGAAATTGACTGGTTTTGGCCATTTTGAATCAGACAACCATATGATCTACTATGTCAGGAATGACAAATTAAAGAGGAATAGTGTGGCATTCATCATAACAAAAACTGTTTCAAGATCTGTTCTGAAGAACAATGCTTTCAGTGATAAGATAATATCCATACATATACAAGGAAGACCAGTTAATACTACTATTACTCAAATCTATGCACCAACCACCAAAGCCAAAGATGAGGAAATTGAATATTCCTACCAACTTCTGCAGTCTGAAATTGACCAGGTATCCAATCAAGATATGTTGATTATCACTGGTTACTGGAATGCAAAAGTTGGAAACAAAGAAGAATCACCAGTAGTTGGAAAATATGGCCTTGGTGATAGACATAATG
>NW_006922357.1:318517-322746 GCF_000298275.1 Orycteropus afer afer
AGGAATCAGATTGACTACATCTGTGGCAAGAGGCAATGGAAAAACTCAGTATCTTCAGCCAAAACAAGACCAGGAGCTGAATGTGGAACAGACCATCAAGTGCTCGTATGCAAGTTCAACTTGAAGTTGGAGACTATTAAAACAAGTCCACGAGAGCCAAAATATGACCTTGATAATATCCCTCCTGAATTTAGAGATCATCTAAAAAATAGATTTGATGCATTGAACACCAATGATGGAAAACCAGAGGAATTGTGGGATGACTTCAAGAACATCATCCACGAAGAAAGTAAGAGGTCAGAAGAGACTCTGAAACTTGCCCTTGAGTGGACAGTAGCTAACACAAATGGGAGAATCAACAGGATGAAAGAGCTGAACAGAAGATTGCAAAGAGCAGCTCGAGAAGACAAAGCCAATTACTATAATGAAATGTGCAAAGACTTGGAGTTAGAAAACCAAAAGGGAAGAACACATTTGGCATTTCTCAAGCTGAAAGAACTGAAGAAAAACTTTAAGCCTTAAGTTGCAATGTTGTTGTTGTTGTTGTTATGTGTCATGGAGTCAGACCGGACTCATAGCAACCCCTCCTTGGGTTTCCGAGGCAGTATCACTATGGAAGTAGATTGCTCCATCTTCCTTCCGAGGAGTGCCTGGTGGGCTTGAACTGCCAGGTTTCTGGTTAGCAGTAAAGTGCCTTGCAATATTGAAAGATTTTATGGGCAAAATGTTGAATGATGCAGGTAATATCAAAATAAGATAGAGGGAATACACAGAGTCACTGTACCAAAAAGAATTGGTCGACATTCATCCATTTTAGGAGGCAGCATATGATAAAGAACCAATGGTACTGAAGGAAGAAGTCAAAGAGGCACTGAAAGAATTGGCGAAGAACAAGGATCTAGGAATTGACGGAATACCCATTGAGATGTTTCAACAAAGAGATGCCATGCTGGAGGCACTCACTCGGCTTTGCCAAGAGATTTGGAAGACAGGCACTTGGCCAACTGACTGGAAGAGATCCATATTTGTACTCATTCTGAAGAAAGGTGATCCGACAGAATGTGGAAATCATTAACAATATCATTAATATCATATGCAAGTAAAATCTTACTGAAGATAATTCCAAAACTGTTATAGCAGTATATTGACAGAGAGCTTCCACAAATGCAAGCTGGATTCATAAGAAGACGCGGAATGAGGGATATCATTGCTGATGGCAGATGGATCTTAGCTGAAACAAAAAATACTGGAAAGATGTTTACTTGAGTTTTATTGAGTATGCAAAAGCATTCAGTTGTGTGGATCATAACAAATTATGGATAACACTGAGAAGAATGGGAATTCTAGAACAGCTGATTGTACTCATGAGGAACTTGCTTATAGATCAGGAGGCTGTCTTTGGAACAGAACAAGAGGATACTGGTTCAAAATCAGGAAGGGAGTGAGTCAGGGTTGTATCATTTTACCATATTTATTCAATCTGTGTGATGAGCAAATAATCCGAGAAGCTGGATTATAAAAAGAATATGGCATCAGGTTTGGAGGAAGACTCATTAAACACCTGCAATATGCAGATGACACAACTCTGCTTGCTGTAAGTGAGGATGAGTTGAAGCACTTACTGATGAAGACTAAAGACTACAGTCTGCAGTATGGATTACACCTCAATATAAAGAAAACAAAAATCCTCACAACTGGACCAATAAGCAGCATCAAGATAAATGGAGAGAAGATTGAAGTTGTCAGAGACTTCATATTACTTCGTTCTACAATCAGTGCCAGTGGAAGCAGCAGTCAAGGTACAAGATGACATATTGTATTGGACAAATTTGTTGCAAAAGACCTCTTCCAAGAGATGAAGACTAAGGTGTGGCTAACCCAAACCATGGTATTTTCAATAGCTTCTTATGCATGTGAGAACTCCACAACGAATAAGGAAGACCAAAGAAAACTTGAAGCTTTTGAGTTGTGGTGTTGGAGAAGAATACAAAGAGGACCATGGATGCTAAAAGGACTAACAAATTTGTCCTGGAAGAAGTGCAGCTGGAACGATCCTTGGAAGTGACAATGGCCAGACTTTGTCTCATCTATGTTGGTCATGTTGTCACGAGGGACCATTCCCTGGAGAATGATATCATGCGTGGTAAAGTGGAGGGTCAATGAAGAAGGGGAAGGCCCTCAATGAGATGGATTGACACAGTGGCTGCAACTATGGGCTCAGGTATAGCAAGGATCACGATATCTGCACAGGACCAGGCAGTGTTAAGTTCTGCTGTGTATAGGGTCACTATGAGTCGGAGATGACTCAATGGCACCTAACAACAACAATAACAACAACTATTGATACGTTTATCCATCCATCTATTCTCTACTCCCTTAACAAATATTTATTGAGTACTTACTATATGCACATTTCTAGGCACTAGAGTGAACAATATAAAATATAAACAATATAAAAATCCCCTGTCCTTATCAGTGGCATCACTTGAGGAGCATAGGTAGTGTGTATTGCACCTCCTGACTCTGTGAGAAGAGGTACACTAAAATCCATGGCAGTGGCAGTGGCAGCAGGTGGGTGGCACTGCAGGGGGAAAAGTCACCAAGGAAATGGGGTCACTAAGGTTGGTGGCACCTGTTACCCAGTGTGGTAACTCATGTACTCCACTGCCACTGTCACCTGCCAGTCAGGGTATGGGTGGGCTGGCTGTGGCACCCACCATTGAGAGGAGAAGAGGGTCTCCACCTTGGCCATTGGGAGAGAGGAGGAGCTGCGGGAGTCCATGGCTGGGGAAGCCAAGCCCTTTGATGGGTTTGGGAGGAGGAGGGCCATATAGCACAGGGCTTTGTGCTGCACAGAGGGCAGAAGCAGGCTGCAGTGTTCTGCCCACCAAAGGGGTTTCTCCTAGCCAGCCTTGCCCATCCAGGAGGTGATAACATGAGTTATCACATTGGGTGACACCAACCCTAGTGCTGCCACTGCCTGATGATCATGGAGCTGATATTCTAGTGGAGGAAGAGAGATAATAAACAAAATAAATAAATGCAATATAAAGCATGTAAATATTAAAGGAAAAACACAAGAAAGAGGTTGTATTGGCTTGAGTAGGCTAGCTTCTATAACAAACAACTCCCAAATTCCATTGACTCTTGTGGCATAGTGCCTAAGGTATTTGACTGCTAACCAGAAGGTTGGCAGTTCAAACCCACCAGGCACTCCTCAGAAGGAATGTTGGGCAATCTACTTCCGCAGTGATACTGCCTTGGAAACTCAAGGAGGGGTTGCTATGAGTCGGATACAACTCGATGGCGTGAGTTTGGTTTTGGTAACACATTAAAACTTTATTTATCATTTACACAACCCAAAGTTGATCTCATGAGATTTAGGAGGAAAGTTTGACTGAATTAGACCTATAGTTACTATCTGTTCGGACTAATAGATGACTTGATGTCAGAACTTTCAATGAACAATGTGTAAATTCACAAATTCCTTGGGTCTTATATTGAAAAGTATGCTTCAATAATCATAAGTGACATCTACAAATACAAGGCAAAATTATCCTCCCTATTTCAAAGCTCAAGGTAACTCCTAATTCAGTGAAGGATTCTTGAGAGTCAGTCTGTAGTTAGTTTCTGTTGTCTGAAGGTCACAGGGTATAGAAACAAGAGTGGAAAGTTCTTATTTCCACTATCTACACAATATAAAACCAATTGCCCTGAAAGACTATTCCTTAGGAACAAAGGTGATCCAGGAACAGCTAATCTCTCACAAAGACTGAGTATCAACTTTTGAAATAAGGTGAATGCTTAACTTGATTAAAATAATCAAAGTAGACAGGCTAAATGATTAGCTGTGTCTGGGCAAAAGGAAATATACCCATGACAGACAATATTTCTACAATATGTATTTGCATATGCTATAAGAATGTCATATATATAATAGAGTTAATGGAGCAAAGTGGTGATAACTTCTTAGTCAAGGCCAGACACCTTGAGGGAATGAGTCTGTGGGCCCATGGGCTCAGGACCATGGTCACAGAGGACATCAACCTCAATTGGCATAACGTACTACACAAAGGTATTCTAAATCCTACTTTGGTGGGTAGCGACTGGGGTCTTAAAAGCTTGCAAGCAGCCATTTATGATGCAATAATTGGTCTCCCCTCCTCTGGAGCAAAGAAGAATGAAGAAAACCAACAACACATGGGAACAATGAATCCTAGGGACTAATG
>NW_006922357.1:323816-325145 GCF_000298275.1 Orycteropus afer afer
ATTCTGGTCATTATTGAGTTTTTTTTTTTTAATTTTGTTCCACGTTTTCCCTCCCACTCTATCCAGGATCTTCAGATTTGATCCTTTCCTAAGTGGTTGGAATTGGTAGCTGGGCACCATCCGGTTCTTCTGGTCTTCAGGGCTATTGTGTCCTAGGGTTGATTGCTTCTATATGCCCTTTTTTTGTGTGTGTGCATTCTTCTTCACTTCCGATGCTAGGAGACCATTAGCTGCATCCTAGATGGCTGCTTGAAAGCTTTTAAGACTCTAGTCACTACTCACCAATGTAGGAGCAATGCTTTATGTATTTTGTTGTATCAATTGAGTCTAGTGTCTCCCAGTACTATGGTCCTGAGGCTCTACTGGATCTCTCTCCCATAGTGTTGGGATGTCTGTGAGGGCTTACTCTGTACCTGTCTTCTATTGTTTCTGTAAGGATTGCAGGTATTTTGTATTACTGGTGTCTGTACAGGATTAGCCTCAGCTGAGTCTATCCTTGGTCTAGAGTATACCTCTATTCACTGGTTCCTGTCTGATCATCTCAGGTGTTTATGTGTTTATCTGTATAGCCTAGTGTTTGGTGTTAATGGCAATGTGGTATTGTGGACACATTGGTTGGTTTTAACATCTGTCATCTATCTCTTACGTGCACAGTTTGGTGTCCTCTCTTTTCCCAATGTTATCATGGTAGTCATATATCCTTCCCGTATATCCCTCCCCCTACACATGTCAGCGTGTAGGCCCCAACTAGCCCTAAATTAATCCCTCCCATTCCCTCCTCATCCTGGTAACTTACTAGGTGAGTTCCCTTTCCCAAGCAAACTCTTCTCTGTCATTTTACAGTAATGGCTCATACAATACTTGTCCTTCTGCAATTGACTTATTTCAGTCAGAATAATGTCCTCCAGATTCATCCACATTGCAAGATGATTTGTGTATCCCCATTGTTCTTTAATGTGGCATAATATTCCATTGTATGGATATACCATAATTTGGTTATCCACTCATCCGTTGATGGGCATTTAGGTTGTTTCCATCTCTTTGCTATGGTGAATTGTGCTGCAATGAACATAGGTGCACATATGTCTGTTCGTGTGTTATCTATCACCTCTTTAGGGTATATTCCTAGTAATGGAATTACTGGGTCAATTGGTACTTCTATTTCCAGTTTTTTAAGGAAACACCATACCGTTTGCCACAATGGTTGTACCATTTTACAACCCCACCAGCCATGCACGAGTTCCAATCTCTCCACAACCCTGCCGGCATTTGTTACTATCTGATCTGTTAAACTTTGCTATTATTGCTGGGGTGAGATGATAGCTCATT
>NW_006922357.1:326644-328147 GCF_000298275.1 Orycteropus afer afer
CCACTTGGTCCAGATGAATTAATTTTTTGATGTGTTGTTGGATTCTGTTGGCCAGAATTTTGTTAAAGATTTTTGCATCTATGTTCATGAGTGATATTGGTCTGTAGTTTTCCTTTCTAGTGTTGTCTTTCCCTGGTTTTGGTATTAGTGTTATGCTTGGTTCATAAAATGAATTTGGGAGTACTCCATCTTTTTCTATGTTCTGGAATAGCGTGAGTAGTATAGGTGTCAACTCTTCTCTGAATATTGATAGAATTCTCCAGTGAAGCCATCAGGGCCAGACCTTTTCTTTATGGGAAGTTTTTTTATGACTTGTTCAATTTCTTCCCTTGTTATGGGTCTGTTTAAGTTTTCTATTTCTGAGTGGGATAATTTAGGTAGATCTTGTGGTTCTAGAAACTTGTCCATCTCTTCTATATTCTCATATCTATTGGTGTACAGTTTTTCATAATATTCTGTCAGTATCTTTTTTATTTCAGTTGGTTCTGTTGTGATGACACCACTTTCATTTACAATTCTTGTGATTTGGGTCTCCTCCTTCTTTTCTTTTGTTAGGTCTGCCAGTGGTTTATTGATTTTATTAATCTTTTTGAAGAACCAGCTCTTTTTTTTTTTGTTGATTTTCTCTGTGCTTTTTTTGTTTTGTTTTCTGTTTCATTTATTTCTGCTCTGATCTTTATTATTTCCTTGATTCTAGATACTGTAGGACTCTTTTGTTGTTCTATTTCTAGTTGTTGTAGTTGATGAGTTAGAGTGTTGATTTTGTTTCTTTCTTCTTTTTTGATGTATGCATTTATTGCTATAAACTGCCCTGTGAGTACTGCTTTTGCTGTGTCCCATAGGTTTTGGTAGGATGTATCTTCATTCTCATTAGTTTCTAGGAATTTTTTATTTCAGGTTTTATCTGTTCTGTAACCCAATAGTTTTTAAGCAGAGAGTTGTTCAGCTTCCATGTTTGAGGCTTTTTCCTTGCTCTTCCTATTATTAATTTCTCGTTTTATAGCATTGTTGTCAGAGAAGACGCTTTTCAGTATTCCCATGCTTTTGAATTTATTGAGGCTTGTTTTATGTCCTAGCATACGGTCTATTCTGGAGATGGATCCACGTGCACTGGAAAAGAATGTGAATTGTGTTTTTGTTGGGTGAAGTATTCTATATATGTCTATGAGTTCCAGTTAGTTGATTGTGTTGTTAAGTTCTTCCGTATCTTTGCTGAACTTCTTTCCCATTGACCTGTCTTTCTCTGAAAGTGGTGTGTTAAAGTCCCCCACCACTAATGTAGAGTTGTCTATCATTCCTTTTAATTCAGGTAATATTTGCTTCATGTATTTTGGAGCATTTTTATTGAGTGCATAAATATTTATTATTGTAACCTCTTCTTTGTCAATTGACCCTGTCAGCATCATATAATGCCCATCTTTTTCTCTTAAGATGTCTTTCACCTTAATGTCTATTTTATCAGAAATCATAATTGCTACCCCTGTCCTTTTTTGCTTTCCATTT
>NW_006922357.1:328915-335168 GCF_000298275.1 Orycteropus afer afer
AAAGAGCGTTTGAGGCTCGAACTGGGGGGGGGTTATGGTAATTGGCTGCATATGGTTTCTTCTATTGAATGAGTGAAGTTATTAGTGGAGAAGGTGGGAGCAGAAGCAGGAAAGCTTGGTGTTGCTAGGGTCAGTTTCTAGGGCTTTGTACAGGCTCTTATTGATGATGTAGTTATTTACAAGTCCTCAGCTCAATTTCAGGAAAGATTCCTGTTGTTAGGGAGTCTCCACTTTCTGCCAGGCACAGGTACACTCAAAGACCCCGCCTCCGAGGCCCCTCGGTGCCAAAAAGCTGATCCAAAGCAAATTCCCTGGACCACACTCAGCTGCGGATTCATTTGTCTCCACCCCATCTGCCCGCCATGCTGGTGCAATCTGCCCAGACTGCGAATGGCTCAGGAGTTTGTCTGTGATACTGCCCACCTGTGGTGCCAAAGATGTGCACTATTTCAGCTGTGCTGGAGTCGGGAGAGTGCCTGCTAGTAATCTGTGGTCCCGATATCAGTGACAAAGACAAGCACAGACCTTTCAATGTCTCCCAAGGTGACCCAAGCCCACTCAGTGACCCGCTGAGGGGGAAGCGAGCTCACCCTCCTGGAGCACCAGTGAGCTCTCCACTTGGGTTTCAGTGGTTCTGTGCATGCCCGTTTGGACCCAGCTGGCCCGAGTTACAGATAAAATCAGATGCTGAAGGTAGATCCTTGGGGTGATTGCTGGGATGTTGGTGTAGTCACTGGTATGCTGATATAAGGTGTCTTTTTCTTGGCTCACAGAGATCTCAGGTCACTACCCTTGCCTGACAGTCAGTGACTGCCCCAGGGAAGTTTTCAATAGCCTCTCTCGGCTGCCTGTCTGTCCTTGGCCAGGTAGATTTTTCTTAAATAATCTCCCTGTGCCTTTCCCCTAATTCTGTTCTCCTGTGTTTGGTGCACTATGATTCAGTGAGCTGTTCAGAGCACCAAAATCCCTAATTCAAACTGCTGTACCTAATTTTTCAAGCACTAAGATGCTAGGGGGAAATAACATGGTGATTACTGACGAGACTCCATTTTGAATCCTAAAATAATACATTCTTAATAGATATATAACATCATAGAGTATCTCACTAAGTTTTAAAGTTTTTCACGTATTTTGACTCTCAACTAAAAATTACCAGGCTTATGTGAAGACAAAATGTGACCAACACCAAGAGAGTTAGTTACCTTTAACTAAAGGTAAAGAAGGAATTTTCCTAATGATAAAGCTATCTATAGCCACTGCCATCATGTTGATTATGACTCATAATGATCCTATGGGGCAGAGCTAAATTGCCCTATAGGATTTCCAAGGCTGTAAATCTTTAAGGAAGCAGATCATTTCACCTTTCTTCTGTGGAGTGGTTGGTGGGTTTGAACCACCAACCTTTTGGCTAGCAGCCACATGTTTTAGCTACTATGCCACAAGAGCTCCTAAAGGTGTCTATACAATAATAAAATACCACAATACTAAATATGCACCCAAGGTAATAACTTTAAAATGTATAAAGCAAATATTAACACAACTAAAAGAAATAGACAATCTACAATCAAATTAATGGATTTTAGTGTATCCCTCTCAATAGATGATAGAATATGCATATAAAATATCAGTAAGAATATGGCATATTTGGACAACACAGTTAACAACATCATTTAATAGACATGTGTTGTTGAAGACACTCAAATCAATCACTGAGGAATTCACATTCTTTTCAAGGGTATAAGGTACAAGGATACAATTTAACAAAATTGGCTATTTGCTGGGCCACATTTCAAAGTGTTAAAATCATACAGAGTATGTTTTCTAACCACAGGGGAATAAAGCTAGAAATCAGTAACATAAAAGGATACAGAAAATACACACGAAATGAGAAATAAGAAAGACAGTTATAAATAACTCATAAGTAAATGAAAAGTAGAAAACAGATAAAAATGAATTATCATAAAAAGAACTGATATCAAAATGTATAGGATGCTGGTAAAGCAGTGATTAGATGGAAATTCTTAGCCTTAAATGCAAACATTAATGAAGAACAAGAGCTTAAAAATCAAGTGTCTAAGCATTTTACTTCAAAAGAATAGTTTTTAAAAATAAATTCAATGAAAGTAAAATGACAGAAACTTACAAGAACAAAGTAGAAATCAATAATATTGGAAAAAATATGCAATATAGCAAGGAAAAAAGTAAAGGACCTATCAGCAGCCTATTCTGCATATCCACTGAAAAGAAAAACTGAAGTAACTCCTGAATTTCCTCCATACCTATTTCTTGAGAAAGGATGAAAGGACAGAACCTTTCCATTCACCAGTCTATTTAGCCTGCAGGATTGCAGCGGACATGAATTTCACTCTGCTGCATTTGGGTGTAAGTCAAGAGTAATTATTTTCTAAGTTAACTTGAACTAGAATCTAACTATGATGAAATCTCTATTACTCCTGGGCTGAACAAAACTTATCCCTTTGAGAAATCTCTCCTTGATCAATCTGTATGTTTTCTTCCTCCCAAAGTCCCTTCATTTCTTCTACCATAGGAGGTACTGCATAATCTCATCTCAGTGTGAATCTCTCTTTCCTGAGGTTGGGGTAAGGTTTTTTTTTTTTTTTTTTTTCCCCTCACTAAGTATCCTGTTATAGGAGGATAGTGTGGTAGTAAGAATGACCTTACATTTCCAACTTTTCTCATTGAGGACTGTCATTTGTTGAGGACTCCTATGGCGATTGCATTATTCATTATTTTACCAATGTTATTTTTCATGTACTTTTTCAAAAAGGTGATCCTGAATACAGAAAATTATACTGTTTCAACACTAGAATGAGATAAGCAGTTCTAAAAATATCAGATAGCATTTGAATTGATTACTTTTGTATATATTGCTTTGATTTACTTAAGCAACCATCCTCAATTCGTTGTCCCATATAAACAGATTCATTTTAATACTTCCTTCCCTTTATTAGCAAACATCCTTTGCCAGGGCAAGGGGAATGAATACTGACAAAATCATTGGCATATGGCTTGCAACATAGCCTTTGTCAATATTTGTATCCATTTTCTAAACTGAGTTTAGTCATCTGAAATTCAGGATGCAAAAATAATACTGGATACATTTTTATATTTTCCCCACATTATCAAATGATTTATTTTGGCCATTTCCTCATATTTCTGTCTAGAACAGAGTATCAATAACATACTTTGCTGCCTTTTTGAAAGTAACACAATTCATATGTGACTCAAGTCAGTAATGAGAAAGTCTCTGTTTTAGATGGAACTTCTTAGAAATTTTGTTTCAGGGAGGAGTCACAGGTCTCTCAATCATGCTTTTCACCCTAAATGTCTAAGAATGTCTCAGAGGAATTATCTGTGCCTTCTGAGAGGCCTATGAAATCAAGAGAGTACATAAGAGAGAAGAAATCTTGTGGGTGGTTTTCAAATGCAGAAAGATGTCTAGTTCTATGAGACTTCCAATTTTATTATGCTCTGTAGCTTTTTAAAATGAAATACTGTGTTCTCTCTCTGTGTCTCTGTCTCTTACACACACACACACACACACACACACAGAGACCCCCTCCCAGAATCCTGCTAAGGCATTGCTGAACATGTGGTTGTTGGACCATACTTTTAGCCAACTCTCTATCCCTAAGTTGAAAATATTCTTTTTCCTTTCTTAATTTTCCCAAATAAATCTCTTCGGTCATCTAATCTTTGTTTTTCACACAAACGCAAGAAACTCACGCGACTTTGTCACAGACAGTGCACTTCCAGCTGCCATCGAGGCCTGTCACCCGACACTTGCTGCACACCCTCAGCGAGCAGGCCTGGCATGGGTCTCCCCGGTCAAATATTAAGCCCAGGTTTCTCTGACAGTGAACACAGACTCTAGCGGTCTCCTGTTGAGTCTTCCCACCTCTACGTTTTGCTTCTAAGAGTTCGTTTTTCAACTTCCTGGAAGGAGAAAAAATAAAATCACTTAACGAAACAAAACGAAACACAGAAGCAGAGATATCTTTATTTAAGAGATATTTTCATTTGGAAGATTAGTTGAAATAACCAAAGGATCAGAGCCAAATACTTTCAGGAATATGATTTCTCTCTCTTGAATCAACAGTTCTTTGATATCAGTAGTTATCAGTAGTTTGTGCTCTCCTTCTGAATTTTTATATCCTCCATTAACACAGACTGAAAACTAGGTGGCACATACTGTTAAGCATTAGATGAGTATCTAAAAGATTGGCGATTTGAACCTAACCAGAAGCACCTCAGAAGAAAAGCCTAGTATGTTCACAGCCTTGAAAATGTTATGGAGCAGTTCTACTCTCCAACATATGGGATTACCATGTGTCAAAATCGACTTGACAGCAACTCTGTGTGTGTGTGTGTGTGTGTGTGTGTTTCCCCACTAGTAGAACTATTTTTGCTGGTAAGAGTTCTTCACATTCAACTCTAACTTCTCTAGAGTGTCATTGATATAATAACATTGGAGCATGACCTTAGTCTAGAAATATGCACAGTACCATGTTCTTTACCTACCTGGATATATGAGATGAGGCAAATTTGTGAAACCAAACAGCATCATTGATACTTTCCTTAGTGACCCAATGAAGACTGTACTGACCATTTCAGATCTAAATGCTTCTGCTTAGCATTTGAGCATTCTAAGCAATTTCCATGCACCTAGGTGCTTTACTGTCAGAAATGCTATATTGAAGCTGGGATCCCCCTTGAATTAGCTATGCAACCCTAGGAAATTATTTACTCATTCAGCATTAGTCTTCTAGCATTACATTTCTAAAATGTAAATAATATTACTATTCCATATTTTAAAAAAAACATTAAATGAGATAATATGTGTAAAGTTCCCAGCAGGTGCCTGGCATATAGGTATCAAATAAATGACAGATTTATGTGCTTTCTTTTACTACCTGACATGTAATCTATTAATACCCCCTTTAGAAACTTGCTATTCAAATTGTAGTCCTCATTTAATTAAAATTAGCATGACCTGGGAGCTTGTTAGAAATGCAGAATTTCAGGCTCTATTTTAGACCAAACCAAACCAAACTCAATGCCCTTGAGTCGATTCTGACTCATAGAGACAGCCTTCGGGTTTCTGAGGCGTAAATCTTTACAGAGATAGATTACCCAGTCTTCCTTCTGAGGAGTGGCTGGGGGGTTTGAACCACCAGCCTTCTAGTTAGCAGTCAAATGCCTTAGGCACTATGCCACCAAAGCTCCACTATCTTAGACCAACTGGGTTAGAGTCTACAGTTTGACAATATGGCCAAGTTATTTGAATTTGAGAAGCACCACTTTAGAACATTTGCTCTGAAATTTGGCTGTGCATTGGAATCACCTAAGAAGTTTTCTTTAGATAGTATACTGATTCCTAAGTCTCACTTCATCTCATCCTCACAGATTCTGAGATAATCAGTTTAGGGTGTGGCCCGGACATTTATATATATAAAGTTATATATATATATATATATAAGTTTCCCTGTTTTATTATAATATTCAGCCAAATTTGAAAAATATCTTTTCTGGAAGACAGGTTCATTCCTATTTACATGCTTCAGAGACATTCTATTCCTTTATGCTATCCTTCACTGATACCTTATTCAACACAAAATTTCTCTGTTCTAGAAAAAATATAACATGCCAGAATCATCGCATATATTTCATACAGTCTCCTTTTATATTTGTGGTACTGTAGGTTGTTATACTCAACTAGACTAGCATTTCCCAAAGGCAGGAATGATGACTTTAGTTTCTTGTGTATACTACTCAGGATCCAATTTGAGGGTAGGTTATAAAGCACTGGAATGTTTAAAGCTATTTATGATTTCTTTTGATCGTTCAAACTAACTTGTGTGGGAATCAGGCAGTACTATGAGTCTCATGGCAAAGAGAGTAAGCAGCATAGATGGAACTATGAACAAGGTCTTTCAATTCCTAGTCTATGGGTAGGTTCATACATGGAGAATTTTTGAAGTGATGACTAAAGTTTCCAAATTATTTGATTCATTGTCTCATTCATGCATCCAGCAAATATTTATTGAGTGCCTACTGTGTGTTAGTGGAGCCCAGGTAGTGCAGAGGCTAAAGTGTTTGGTTGCTAACCAAAAGGTTGATGATTCCAACCTATCATCAGCTCCATGGGAGAAAGATGAGGCGGTCTACTTCCACAAATAATTACACACTTGGAAACCCTATAGGGCACTCCTGTTCTAGGTATTAGGCTATA
>NW_006922357.1:335278-338326 GCF_000298275.1 Orycteropus afer afer
GTTGACTTGTGTGTTGAAATAGGCAGCCACACACAGCCCTCTTAAGCCCTCCACTCTAGTTCTAGCCCAAATGACATGAACCTACAACATGTGCTCTACTAGTCTCTGATTCAGAGCTTATGTCCTCAAAGAAAGAAACTTGCTCATGAAGTTGAGTGTAAGAAAAGTATCCTAGAACTTATTTTTGAAAACTTGCAAAGGCCACAGACAGATAATAGAATGAGTTCTTATTTGAAGACCACAATTGTATTATGTGTGTATCACAACAGATGTTTGGACACTTCTGTGCACAAGAGAAATAAAACATTGCCTATTTGAAATCTATAGCAGCTTGAGAGAAAATGGCATCTCTCCTGTAGTGCACAAGTTAGTTCCCTCTAGCATCTTAGTGCTTGAAAAACTAGGTGCAGCAGTTTGAAATGGGGATTCAGTTCCTCTGAACAGCTCATTAAGTCAGAGTACACCAAACTCAGGAGAGTAGGATTAGAAAGGAGGAAGGGGCAGTGCAATTACCTGGAAGGGAAAACAAAAACAAAAACAGATGAACCTACCCTGTGGAGCACCGACCAGCAGGCCAAACAGGGCATCAGAAGGCTCCCTGGGGTAGTGGAGAGGACACAGCACACCAAAGAACCTGTGGCCACTCCATGGATCTTCTGTCAGCACCTGCTTTTATCAGTAAACTTGGGACCACTGGGAGGGAGAAGAAACTCCTCTGGCCATGGGTGCCACTGAAGTGGGAGCAGAGAGGAGAATGAAACCACAAATGGGTGGGCCCTGGGATGAACTCCCATTGCAGATCGGGGCAGTTATCCTAGGTCAGCTTTTTGGCATGGAGAGGACTGGAGATCAGGGTTTTTGTGGCTGTCTAAACCTGGCAGAAAGTGGCTGCCCCCTAACAATTGGAGTCTTTGCTGAACTAGAGCTGCAGGTCTGCGAGTAACAGTGTAAGGTCATCATTAGCAGCCCGCTCAAAGCCTTAGAAATGGCTTCTGGAACTTTGGAGCTTTTTCTCCCCTCTCTTTTCCTTCCTCCTTTCCCCACATCTCCCCTGCCTCATCCAATAGAAAACCACATTAAGCTGTCATAACACCTGCTGGCACAAATCTTAAACTCCCTTTACAATGAACAGAGATCTGCATCCACATTCCACACAGTGATTCCATCATCACACACACACACACACACACAAAAAAAACTGCAGAGCAAGCCAGCACACCTGGGTTGGAATTTTTGGAATTAATAACCAAAAATATAAAATATACCAGGTCCAGCTTTTCAAAATATTAAATCATAAAATCAAGACAAGACAAATTAATACATAACTAACAGTTAAAAGACAACTTCAAAATGTCCAGAAGATAACAGGCAACCTCAAATCAAGCAAACCAACAACAACAACAAAACAGGATAAGAAAATAGAAGTAAAGTCCCAAGCAAAAGTCTCATTAAACATGGAGGAAGAGGAGGCAATAGAATTATCTGAGAAAGAATTTAGAAGGTATGTTTATAGAACTCTACAAGAGCTTAAGGAAACTGCAAACAGAATCAAGAACACAGAGAGTACCCTGGAAGAACTCAGGAAAACCATTCAAGAACAAAATAACAAGACTAATACACAATCAGAACTCATACAAAAACAGCAGTTAGAAATCCAGAAGATGAATACCAAAATTACAGAATTGCAAAACACAGTGGAAGCACAAAAGAGTAGGCTAGAACTGGCTGAAGAACACATTTCCCAACTAGAAGACAAATCCCTGGACACCACAGTGTATGAAGAAAAATGAGAACAAAGATTTAAGAAAAATGAAGAGAACCTAAGAGTTATATGGGATGACATGAAAAGGAACAACATACACCTCACTGGAATTCTAGAACAAGAAGAGGTGAAAAAACCCACTGAGAAAATTGTGGAAGACTTGTTGTTGTGTGCCCCTGAGTCAGCCCCGACTCATAGCAACCCCTCCTTGGGTTGCCGAGGCAATATCACTATGGAAGTAGATTGCCCAACCTTCCTTCTGAGGAGTTGCTGGTGGGTTTGAACCTCCAGCCTTCTGGTTAGCAGTCAAGTGTCTTAGGCACTATGCTACCAGAACTCCTGTGGAAGACCTAGTAACAGAAAATTTCCCCCATATCATGAAAGAAGGAAATATAATTGTCCAAGGAGCTCAAAGAACCCCATAAAGGATAGATCCCAAGAGGAAATCACCAAGACATACCATAATCAAACACTCCAAAACCAAAGACAAAGAAAGAATCTTGCAAGTTTCCTGGGACAAAAGTAATATTACTTATAATAATCAAACAGTTAGGCTGAGTTCTGATTTCCCAGCAGAAACCATGCAGGCAAGAAGGCATTGGGATTGCATATATAAAACACTGAAGGAAAAGAACTTCCAACCAAAAATCCTATATCTAGCGAAATTATCCATCATATATGAAGGTGAAAGCAAGATATTCTTGGACAAACAGAAATTAAAGGATTTTGTTAATACCATACCTATCCTACAAGAAATGCTTAAGGAAGTCCTCCCAATAGAGAACCCACAACAGAGAACAACAAAATCAAGACACATGACATCAACACTAAAACCAAAACAGAAACAGACACTCAAAATAAGACCATGAAACATTGTACACTAAAAATCATGGAAGCCAATCTGCACATGACAACAGTAACTAAACAAATAGATGGAATAAAAGTTTTAGGTACAAACTTCCAAATGGAGAGAAAACAGGACAATGTCCTCTTAGAACAGACTGTTCCAAAAATAGAGAGACAGGAATTCATTCCAAGGTAACCACAGAGAAAATTAACAATCCCGTAAGCAAATCCAGAAGGAAGAAAAACATATGGGTTTAGTAAGCACAAAAACAACAATAAAGAAGAAAAGAGAGGAAACACTTGACAACAAAACAAACTCACCACATAAAAGTATATGGACCGGAGAGTTCCGGCAAGATGGCGGACTAGGCAGAAGGATTGCATAGACCCTCTTCAACAAAGAAAAGGGAAACCAATTAACACAGACACAGAAGATAATC
>NW_006922357.1:368270-375969 GCF_000298275.1 Orycteropus afer afer
TGCAATATTTGAAGATTCTATGGGCAAAATATTGAATGATGCAGGAAGCATCAAAAGAAGATAGAAGGAATACACAGAGTCACTCTATCAAAAAGAATTTGTTGATGTTCAACTATTTCAAGAGGTAGAATATGATCAAAAGCCAATAGTATTGAAGGAAGAAGTCCAATCTATACTTAAAGCACTGGTGAAAAACAAGGCTTCAGGAATTGACGGAATACCTGTTGAGAAGTTTCAACAAATGGTTGCAGGGCTGGAATCGCTCACTTGTCTATGTCAAGAAATTTGGATACAGCCACCTGGCAAACTGATTGGGAAAGATCCATATTTGTACCCATTCCAAAGGAAGGTGACCCAATAGAAGGCAGAAATTATTGAAATATATCATTAATAGCACATGTAAGTAAAATTTTACTGAAGATAATTTAAAAATGATTGCAGCAGTATATTAACAGAGAACTGCCAGAAATTCAAGCAGGATTCAGAAGCAGACGTGGAGCAAAGGATATTATTGCTGACATCAGATGGATCTTGGCTGAAAGCAGAGGATACCAGAAAGATGTTTACCTGTGTTTTATTGACTATGCAAAGGCATTTGACTGTGTGAATCATAACAAATTATAGATAACATTACAAAGAATGGGAATTACAGAATACTTAATAACTTATTTGTGTTAATGTGGACCTGTACAATGACAAAAAGAAAGGGAACCTCCTTGTGCCATCACCAAATATAGCAGGCAATGATATAAGTGGGGCCTTTCCTCTTCCTTTTCTTTCATCCTGAGCATGTCCAGGCTCTTGGGAGAAGAAAAAGAGAAAGGATGAAAACGAAGAAGAAGAGAAAGCACATCACTACCTTCCTTTTCTGTGGCTCACTGCAGTGACTTGAAGTGTTGTGTGAATTTGGGGGTATAGGGGAAGGAGATTAAACTGTACAATGATAATAATAAAAACAGTATCTAAGATACTTGAAAAATTTACCTCAAATTAGATGATTTAAACTGGAGACCACAATCCAATCTCACCTAGACTATTGAACGGGGGTGCCCAGTTGGTCTTCCCACTCTTTTTACATACGTGGTAAATACATATGTAAGAAAACATTTGCTATTTCAACATTCTTCACATGTACAATTCAGTGACATTGTGTTCATCAGGTTGTGCAACCATCACCATTTCAATTTCCAAATACTTTCATTAACCTTAACTGAAGTACAGTGTCCCCTAAGCAATGATTCCCCCTTTTGCCTTCCCTACCACCCACCTTGGTACCCACTATAACATTAGGTCTGTATGCACTAGCCTTTTCTAGCTGGACTCATACAATACATGCCCTTCCCATTTTCTTTTTAATTTCTCCTGCAATCTATTCTCCACAGAACAGTCAGTGCCAATGTTTTTTTTTTTTTGTCACTAATAATTGTAATTCAGTGTAGAAAGATTTTACAATGTTGCTGTTCATATTCATATAATCAAAGAATTATTACATACAAGCAATTTACAACTGTATTTGTGACATATTCTTCTATCATTAAAATTGGTAATAAACATTACTAAGGATCCTGTGTGGTTTCTATGGGAGGACGTCCATGGGTGGTGGTGGGGGGTGACATCAACCCTAGAGAAATCACTGGTTAACAGTATTAAACCTTATTTTCACAGTATTGTTGCATGCTTTCAAGTTGATTCCAACTCATGGTGACCCCGTGGGACAGAGTAGAACTGCCTCACAGGGTTTCCAAGGCTGTCATCTTTACAGGAGCAGACTGCCAGGTCTTTCTTCCTCAAGAGCACTTAACTATTGCACTACCAGGGCTCTATGTTCACAGTAGAAGGGTCCAAATCCTAGAGGCTACATAGGTCAAACACAGAATAGGCAAATGCATCCCAAATCCCTCCCACTGCTGAGCCCCACTTGTGGCTTTTCACTCGAGAGAAATGTCCCATAATTTAGTTTTTTAAGTAGTGTTACAGAAGGAAAGAGAGCATGCAAACAAGTAGACATGCAGTTGCACACATGGAGCTGAAATGGCCTTTGCAAGGCTGTGATGCTGGGCCCTTCCTGGATCTGAGGCTAGCTTTTTGGCTTGTTCAGCCACGTTGATGTCAGAATTCATGATTTTCCCATGTCCAGCCACAGATTTGTTTATGCCGAGCAGGAATTTGATTTCTGTTGTGGAGTTAGAAGTTGGCCAATGTACGTGGACTATTTTCTATCTGATTGGTTGTAACTTCATTTTCTCTTTGGGTTTATAAATGCATATTAACACAAGCCAGTGGCCTTCCCATGTACCAGACCAAGGCTCACATAGGGAACTTCCTGTGCTGCCATATTGCAGTTCTAAAAGGCATTCTTTATAGCATTCAGATTTAAGAACCTAAATGCCAACTCCTGTAAGGTCACCCAAAACAAAATCAGTGTGTCATTTAATCAGACAAAAACTGGGGTGATTATTTTCATGGATTTCCCTCAAAATCTTGCACAATGATCATACCCGAGCATCTAAGCAAAAATGTCAAATCCCCACAGAGGATGCTAATTTTCAATTACATTAAAACCTGAGAAAGCAGGAACCTGTGGCAGGCAGAAACCTGTCAGAGCAGGAAAACATATTTCCCACTAAAAGAAGCGACAGAAATGTGGTAAGACTGCACCTCATCCAAGGCGGAAAACTTGCGAGACCTGGAAAAAGAAGCCCGTCCTGATGAGTTTGGGCTCTCACAGGTGTCCTTGTATATGTCCTGATGGCCCAATGGATTCCTCATCTTGGTTAAACCAGTAGTGTGACATTCCATCCATTTAATTTATGTCCAGTTCCTGGAAAGTTAACATGCAGCTAGCTTGTGGCACCCTAGGTACTCAAACGTAGGACACTGGCAAAGGTGAGTTTAACACCATCAAAATCCTGGGAACTCTTTGTGTTCTGAATTTGATTTTGTGCAGCTGCAGGCTGAGTACAATCCTTGTAAAAATCAATGTAATAGATATGTTGATAATTTCTTTCCACCTGAATATATGTTCCAATACAAGGCAGTCAAGGTTGGACTTCTGAATCCTATTGTTACCTCAATATTTCAATCTGGACAATAGGTATGTAACCTCAAAAAATATGCATATGGCTTCATGCGTCTATGTGTAATTTTTTTTTTCAGTAGATTCAAAGAAGGTGCTTAATGTGTATTTATTTATTTATTAAGTAAAAGTCTGCAACAGTAAATTATAAAAACTGATATTCACAGTCAGGTCAGGACACTGATCCTTCCTCACCTCTAGGTCTCACTGCTCCGCACAAAGTCACTTTGCTGACTGCAATGCTAAGGGTCTATGATGACAAAGTTCCGAGCTGGCATGCTAAGCTTTCAGCCGAGGTTGGCTTGTTTTAATCCAAACAAGACGGTGAACGAGGAGCACAGTGTGAGTCTGTTTCACACAGCTCAACACTGCAAACTCTTCTTCCATTGGGCTATTCTGTTGGAACAAATTATTGGACTAAATGTTCTTCCTGTTGCTGTTCCTTTGCTGTCAAGTGGACTCCAACTGACATCAACTCCATGTGTGCACAGCGGAACTGTGTTCTGTAGGGTTTTCAATGGCTTTCTGAAGCAACTAGCCTGATGTGTCTCCCGTGACATTTCTGGGTTGGTTTGAACCACCAATCATTAGGTCAGTAACATGCAAACCATTTGTACCACACAGAGACTCCTCATGCCTGTTGTCGCCTAGTGTCACCTATCAAATTCATTCCCATTTGAAGGAGGACTAGGTCACTTATAAGGTTAGATGACAACTGAGGGGGCAGTGAGTTCATGTTTATGGAGAGGGTCAACTGAGAGCATGAGAGTGCAGATGGGTGCACAAGTCAAGGGATGGAATCACTATCACTGATGGATGGAATCGACTGTCAGCCCCATGGAGGGGGATCTATGTAGGTGATCCTGGATAGAGTGGGAGAACAATGTGGAACAAAACTCAAAATCATTTGGGGAAAAAAAAAAAAAAAGGACCAGGTTTGCTGGTCTCATAAAGCCTGAAGGAACCACTGAGACTATGGCCCCTAGCTGCTTTTAAGGTCTGAAATTGAACCCAATCCTGTGGCTTCCAGCCAAACAAAAGTCAGGCATATGAGCTGAACATTTACATTAGGTAGATACACTCCTTGGAGAGATCAATCATGGGAGAGTAGAATGGCTGTCTATGCACAGGGAGACAGATCAAGGGGCAGGAGTGCATGGGAGGGAAGGACATAGGGAAGAGGTGGCTATGGGGAGAAATTGGGAGAAGAGCTGTTGCATTTTGGGAAATTGCAGTCAATAAGGCCTTTGACTGCTAACCAGAAGGCTGGAGGTTCAAACCAACTAGCCACTCCTTGGGAAGAAGAGGGGGCAATCTACTTCCATAGAGATACCACCTCAGAAACTTAAGGAGGGGTCGCTATGAGTTGGATCTGACTCGACGGCAGGGAGTTTGTTTTTTTTTCGTTTTTGGTCAGGAGACAAAGTGTATTTGAACTACTGTATGGAAAACAAATTTGCTCTGTAAACTTTCAGCCAAATCACAATAAAATTTTTTTTCAAAAAAAGATTAGAGCCTTGGAAACCATCTGGGGCAGTTCCACTCTGCCCTCTAGGAGCGCTGTGAGTCAGAATAGATTCCACGGCAGTGGGTGTGGTTTGACTTTGCTTCCAGTGGGTTTTGTTTGGCCTTTTTTACCAGTAGGTGTGGTTTGGACTTTGCTTCCATGAAAACTGACAGCCTTGGAAACCCTGTGGGGTCCATTCACTCTGTCCCCTAAGGGTGTTGTCAGTTAGAATTGACTTGATGGCAATGGGGTAACTTTATCATCTGCTAAAAAGAGATAAATTCCACCCACTGATGCTTCTGTGCAAGCTTGTGGGATCTGCAAGGGGAAAGTGCATGAAATGACCTCTCACTGAACCTTGAGAAGGAATACAGCAGAACAGGGTGGTTCACTGTTCCCACATGGAGGCTGACACTCTAGAGTCCATTAGTGTCTCTGTGCTGTGCCATGGTTCACTTTAATATGGCCTTTCTCTCCATGGTTTTGTGATATAAGCCAAATGACGAGGTGGGGCTATGCAAATAAGGTGCTTGTGGCCCACCAAGGGATAGGGTGCACCGAACCCTGCAGGAGTGCAACTGTGCAAGTAAATTGTATGGAACCCTAAGGAGGGGATTGGTTGATTTTGCTGACCCGCTAGGCTTAAAATAAGCCAACCCAGAGGAAGAAAGTGGGAATCTGACTACTACCAAGAAGAAGAGATAGGAGCAGAGTGCGTACTTTGAACCTGGTGTCCCTGCACTGGGAACTTCCCAGGAGACAGAGAACTGACACACCAGAGATGGCGAGAAGCAGCAGCAGAACCAGGAGAAGGTAGCAGATGGCCGGTGGGCTTCCAGGCCAGGGAGTGAGAGAGCTGAATGCCTCTGGGCCAGAGGCTGGTCACCAGAGTGGGGTGCCTCTGGGCACTTGGTAGCGCTGGGTTTGCTAACCCACGGATTCAGAGTGAAGCACCTTCAGGCTCAGGCTTAATGGTAGAGTGGGCTGTCTCTGAGCACTTACGGGCAGACTTCAAAGAACTTTGTAATGCCTGCCTGAGCAGGGCACAAGCCAGGCTAAGGGCCGAGGACCAGACAGAGACCTGTCAGCGGGCACAGCAGAGAAGAGAATGTCCTGACTGAAAAACTGCATCCTGAGTGGTTTTTGAACCTGAGTTGTAGCCTGGTGCTTCCCTAATAAACCCCATGACTGGGAGGATGTCGGTGAGTTCTGTGTGGTCAGTGAAACAAATTACTAAACCCAACAGAGAAGCAGAGAGTGCTGTGGGAGGGTCAGTTGGTGTCAGAGTTGGCAGAAAGGTCGCGGAGAGGAGGGATGCCTGATGTCTGCCTTGCAGGAATCAGCCTTGGGCTACTGAAGCTGAAGGTGACCCTCCTGCTCCTGGAGAAGTCAGACAAACTGGTCAGACACTGCCACCATATTGTTTTCACACTGTGCTTTTCCTCAAACTACACATGCTGCCACCAAGTTGATTCTAACAAACGGCAAGCCTGTGTGTGTCAGGACAGGTTTGTGCCCCACAGGGTTTGTGACAGCTGATTTTTCTGGAAACAAATCAACAAGCCTTTTCTTCCAAGGTGCCTCTGGGTGGACTCGAACCACCAACCTTTTGGTTAGCAGCCAAATGCATTCACTGTTGGCACCACCTGGGGACTCCAAAGGCAGCTTCCATCAAGTCGACAGCGACTCCCTGTGCTCCCATATGTGTGAAAGCAGAACTGTGCTCCACACAGGTTTTAAGGCTATGTGTGATTTTCTGGAAACACGTTGGCAGACCTCCTTTCCAAGGCAGCTGCCAGTGAACTCGAGCCTCCAACCTTGCAGTTCACAGCTCAGCACACTGACCACCTGCAGCACCCAGGGCCTCCTTCCCCAAGCTAAAGGTCAAAGAGCCTTTGAATGAAGGTGTTCTGTGCCATGGGTGCCATGGAGAGAAGAGGAGCCATTGTTTGTTAGCTTGGGAGGTGTTTTCATTCAACAGTTTTAAACAAGGACTTTAATAGGAAGCCATCTCACGATGCTTTATGATGTTTCTGAATGTCACACAGAACCTTTGTGAAATACATTATGTTCCTTGAATGACTACTCAACATGGTCACAGGTTGTTCTGGGACAAGAGTTATCATCCAAATCTCTTTCCTGTTCCTTCTGCTCTGAAGGCCTCAAGTTAACAGATAAGAAGCAATACAGAGACAGCACATGTCAACATCCAGATGATGTGTGTCCCCTACCCCTTCAAAAACTAACTATCCAATGCATATGAGATGATCAAAAAAGCATACACCATACTTCTGAGATGTTTTGGTGAAGAGGATCTTGAGAGCAGGGGAAAATAAAACACATCTGAAAATAAAAATGATAAACTCAGCAAAGTATAAACATTTATGCCCATGCATGATTCCTGTATGTCATAAGCTCTTCTGTGCATACACATACACACACACACATCATAAACTCTTCTGAGCACACACATGCTCACACACACACACACCTATTGATCACAATGGAACAAGCGAGTTTTGCCCAAACTTGCAAAGTTTGATCCATGAGGAAAACAAATATATCCCAGGAGAAACTCAGTAGCAGAGGGGGAGATGATGCCTACAACCAAATCATTTCTGTTTTTGTGTTTGTCTTTTGAAATTTTCCTACTGTGCAGGGCATTTCCAGTTGTGGAATGCAGGTCCGTGGATTCCAACTGCTCTCCCACCTCAACGGACAAGTGGACGGACATCAACGCGGGGCCGTCTTCCTCCATCCCATGAAAGCAGTTCTTCAGGTTTGCATAGGTGGGTTTCTTTGTTCCAGTAACATCCCATTCTTCCTCTAGCACAGTGATTCTGGACCTCAGAAGTTCTAGAAGAGCTCCAAGTCCCGTGGTGTTGTGCCCAGGTTATGAAGGAGTAGTTTGGGGCGAGGAATTTGCCAACACACGACAATGCAAAAAGCAATAGGAAAGTTTATTAGCTAACTTAAGTTAGGGTCCTTGCTTTCACCCCCGCAAAGGGTTGAGCAAAAGACTCCATGCTCTTACATTAAACATATTTATAGAGGAACATAGGGTGGAGTAGATAATTTGGTTTTTATGATAGGGGTTTGGGAATTCGGGGCAGGTT
>NW_006922357.1:376084-382482 GCF_000298275.1 Orycteropus afer afer
AGTCTTCAAAGGTGGGGAGGCTTTTTGGAGCCATGCAGATTTCTGATAAAAGGCTCTGAGGTATGGGACATTTACTACAGGCATTAGGGCTCAGCATGGGACGTGTCAATCTACCTGGAGGGATTAGGGCCCAGCATGGGATGTGTCAATCTCCATACTAAAGGCTTCTGGTTAAAAGATCTTTCAGGCTCTACAGTGGCAACACAGGGGGACCCTTGTTCCAGTCATTGTCAGAGTACGTCTCAAAGTTGGAAGAGTCCCCATCACAGGACACTTTGGGCACAACGAGTGGCTTCAACTTTCTGTGTGGGACACCTTCCCAGTCCACAGATCAGAACCAATGATGCCATTTCATGTCATTTGCTCCATTCTTCATGTTCCCAAGTTGTCTTGTTCTGTCCACAATGAGCAACTTCCTAATGAGGTCTTTCACATAGAAATCCAGATGTCTGGGGAAATCTATTTTGGTGGCAAGAATTTTTGATAAATTCCAAATTGGTTGTCATTGAAAAACAGGGGGAAACCAGAGAGCATCTCAAAGATGAGGACGCCAAATGTCCACCAGTCCATGGCCCTCCCATGTCCTTTGCTCTGGATGACCTCAGGGGCGAGGTATTTGGGAGTCCCACACAGCGTCCATGTCCTGTCCACCAGCTTCTTGGTGAAACAAAAGTCAGTGAGCTTCACGTCACCATCTCTGTCCAGCAGGAGTGCCAATGTTCTTAAAATATTTTTCATATCATGCTGTTCTTCTGCTTAAAATCCTTTATCTCATTTTATACTTTGAATAAAGTCAAAACCTCTTCCCCATACCTGATAAGGATCTACATGATCTAGCCACTGATGTCCCTTCCTCCTCTGGTCATCTTTTACCTACTCACTGCTTCCCAGCAACATTGCTCTTTAAGTTTCTCATATATGCCAACTTCTTCCTCACTTCAGGGCTTTTGCACATACTGTTTCTTCAACTGGAATTACCTTCCCTCAACATTCCTTTACCAAATACTGTAGTTATTAATCTCTTCACTAAATATTTCTAGTCCACCTAAATTTCAGGAACATGTTGGAATTGCATACAGGCATACCTTGGAGATACTGCATGTTTGGTTCCAGACCACTGCAATAAAGTGAGTATCGCAATAAAGCAAGTCACACATATTTTTGTTTGTTTGTTTCCCAATGCATATAAATGGGACCGCTGGTGGCATAGAGCCTAAGACTTTTGACTGCTAACCAGAAGGCTGGTGGTTCAAATCCACCAGCCACTCCTCACGTTCTTCCTCCATAGTGATACTGATTTGGAAGCCCAACGAGGGGTTGCTATGAGTCAGATCCGACTTGATGGCAGTGAGTTGAGTTCAAAGCATACAAAAGTTATGCAATAACATTATGAAAAATTTGAAATATTGTGAGAATTACAAAATTGTGACACAGAGACATGAAATGAGCTCACATGTTGGAAAAAAGGCGCCAACAAATTTGCTTAACTCAATGTTGGCACGGAACTTCTGTTTGTAAAAAACACAGTATCTGCAAAGTACAATAAAGTGAAATGCAATAAAACAAGCTATGCCTGCAATCCTGCTGTCTTGATGCGGTCATGTGACTTCCCTTGGCCCATGAAATGTGATATGTGCTTCTAGGTAGAAGCTCTTCTTTCCACAGTGACTGGCTATATCCCAAGGCATTTTTTCTGTAAGTCTGGATGCTGGAAACTTTACCTTAAATAAGAGTATTTCATACTGGAGACCACAATCCAATCACTTAGTCTATTGAAGAAGTGCTTATTTGGTCTCCTTGCTTTCTTTCTTCTTAACATTTTCTTCTTGTTGAGAATATACACAGCAAAACATACACCAATACAACAGTTTCTACATGTACAATTTAGTGGCATTCTTTGAGTTACATTACATTCTTTGAGTTGTGAAATCATTCTTGTCCTCCTTTTCTGAGTTGTTCCTCCTTCATTAACATAAACTCACTGGCACCTATCTAATCACTGGAGGTGCTGTTGTCACTTTGATCCCAGATAGATAGTTCTTAAAAGAGCAAAATGCTCAAGGCAGACCTTTTCTTTTCTTTCTTTTTTTTCTGTTAATTTTATTGTGTTTTAGGTGAAAGCTCACACAGCATATTGATTTCCCATTCAACAATTCATACACAAATTCATCTACAATTCATCCATGACATTAGTTGCTATCCCAGCAATGTGTCAGCATTCTCCTCACCCCCTCCATTTCCATTCCTCCAGTTTCTCTGTCCCTCCTTGCCTTCTTATCTTTGCTGTTGAGCAAATGTTGCCAGTTTGGTCTTGTATAGTTGATTATTCTAAGGAGCACATTCCTCATGGGTGCTACTGTTTTCTCTATAGGCCAATCTATTTGGCTGAAAGGTGACTTCCAGGAGTAGCTTCAGTTCCATGTTAAAAGGGTGTTTTAGTACAATAGTCCCAGTAGTTCCATCAGTCTCCATCAGTCCAGTAATTCTGGTCTTATTTATGCATTTGAGTTCCATTGTACATATTTCTCCCATTCTAACCAGTAGAGTCTATTGTGTCCCTGATCAGAACAATCAGTAGTGGTAGCCAAGCACTCTCTAGTTCTTCTTGTCTCAGGCTTGAGGAGGCTGTGTTTTGTGTAAGCCATTCATCCTGTGGAATAATTGCTTTTTTAAGTCTTTGGTTTTCTTCACTCTTCTTTGCTTCAGAGGGGAAGAGGTCAATAATTGTATCTTATATGGACACTTGCAAACTTTTAAGACCCCAGACACTATTCACCAAACTAGGATGTAGAAAATTACCTTTATGAACTGTTATGCCAATTGATCTACATGTCCCCCAAGACTGTAGTCCTTAGTTTTTAAGCTCAATAATTCCAAGAAGTGTATGGATCTGTGTAAGAAGTTTCCATAACTCTGTCCATTATGTGTGTTATTATATATAGTAGCACATACAAATATGTATATACAAATGCACACAACTATACCTATACATGCATGCACATGTACTCTCATAGTCCTCTTTGACATTCATAGCATACATATCTACCTATGGAACCACTCACAAATTTTTGGTTGTTGTTGCACAATTGTATACATTACAGCATTTGCCTTAGTTGTCCTTTGTGTACTTCTCAGTGTCTTCACGTACCTTGGTCACATTGTGCTGACTTGCTCCATACTGTATATTGCCTTTCCCTTCACCAGAATTAACACATATCTACTGTCTAGTAATTCTTCCTTCCTCCCCTCTCCATCCCTGGTAACAATCAATCTGTGTGTAAACCTTTCCTTGACTTTTTATAACAGTGGTATCATACAATATTTGTCCCGCTGTGATTGATTTATTTCACTCGGCATAACATCCTGAAGATTCATCCATGTTATACAATGCTTTGTGGACTCATCATTAATCTTTACTCTTGTGTAGTATTTTGTTATGTGTATGTATCATATTTGTTTATCCATTCATTTGTTGATGGACACTTAAGTTGTTTCCATATTTTTGCTATTGTGAATGTTGCTGCAATGAACATAGGTGTGCATATGTCTACTCATGTCACCGCTCTATTTTTCTAGGATATATACCTAGGAGTGGTATTGCTGGATTATATGGTATTTCTATCTCTAGCTTTTTGAGGAAGTGCTATACCATTTTCCATAGTAGTTGTACCATTGTACAATCCCACAAGCAGTGTATAAGAGTTCCAATCTTCCCACAATCTCACCAGTATTGGTTGTTTTCTACTTTTTGATCAGTGCCATTTTTGCTAGGGTGACATGGTATCTCATTGTAGTTTTGATTTGCATTTCTTGATTGGCTAATGATCAAAAGCATCTCTTTGTGGTGTTTGTTGGTCACCTGAATGTCTTCTTTGGTGCAGTTTCTTTTAATGTTCTTTGCTTATTATTACTTTGTTTTATTGGATTGTTTGTCATTTTCCTATTGAATTTTGTGTTGAATTTTTTTTCTATATATTTTGGAGATTATATCAAAGCAGATCTTTTATCTAGTTAAGCTAAACTATTGCTTGGTTTTAAGAAGACATCAGGGGATATTTTCAGTTTAAGGTTTAAAATTTATCTCAGGGCAATAGTTTCAGGGTTTCATCCATCCTCTGTACCTCCAGAAAGTCTAGAGTCCATGAGAATTTGAAATTCTGTTTTGTATTTTTCCTTTTTAAATCAGGATTCTTCTACAGAATCTTGATGAAAATGTTCAGTAGTGGTAGCCAGGCATCATCCAGTTCTTCTGGTCTCATGGCAAAAGTGGCAGTTGTTCATGGAGGTGATTCGCCACACATTCCCTATCCTCCTCCTATTTCTGACTTTCCTTCTTCCTCTATTGCTCCAGGTGAATAGACACCTAGTGTGCTTCAGATGGCCACTTGAAGGATTTTAAGATGACAGGTACTATACAACAAATTAAGAGATAGAACAGAATCACTAGCACATTATCAGGTCAATTAACTGGGATGTTCCATGAAACCATGACCCTAACCCTCCAAACCAAGGAACCAAATCCCATGAGGTTTTTGGTACATAGCAGCCTTAGCAGATACTTTTTTTTTGGTCATTGCTGTAAATATATCTCACACAACTGTTGCCAATTCAACTTTTTGCAGGTGTAGAACTTATTGACAGCAATCACAATAATGGGCTGTGCAACCCTTCCCTTAACCAATGCAATTTTTCCATCATCATTAATCCCCATTTTCCCCTTCCTCCCACCCTTGGTAACAACAAATAAACTTTGGTTTCTGTATAGTTGCTTTTTCTTGCCTTTCTATTTAAGTGTGGTCCTATAATATTTGTTCTTTTGTGATTAACTTATTTCTCTCAGTATAATATTTTCAAACTTCATCCATATTGTGGGAGCTCTGGTGGCATAGTGCCTAAGGCATTTGTCAGCTAACCAGAAGTCTAGTGGTTCAAACCCATCAGCCACTCCTTGCAGGGAAGATTGGGCAATCTATTTCCATAGAGATAGCGCCTCGGAAACCCAAGGAGGAGTTGACTCAGCAAATTGACTTGAATTGACTCAATGGCAGAGAATTTTTTTGGTTTGATCCATATTGTAGCAATTATCAATACTTTATTTCTCCTACTGGCTGAGTAATACTCCATTGTATGTGTGTACCACATTTTGTTTATCTATCCATTCATCTGTTGATGATGGGCTTTTAGGTTGTTTCCGCCTTTTAGCTATTGAGAATAGTGCTACAATGAACATCAACTACTGACTGGGAAAATATCTTCAAAAACCATATATCTAATAGCAAACCAAACTCACTGCTGTCTAGTCAGATCCGACTCATAGTGACCCCTCCTTGGGTTTCTGAGGCAGTATCACTAAAGAAGTAGGTTTCCAAACCTTCTTTCCAAGGAGTGGCTGGTGGGTTTGAACCTCCAGGCTTCTGGTTAGCAGTCAAATGCCTTAGCCACTATACCACCAGAGCTCCCATATATCCAATAAGAATATAATCACCAAAATGTATATAAAACTTCTACAACTTAACAAAAACACACACACACACACACACACACAAAAAAACAATAATAAAATGGGCAAAGTAGTTGAATAGACATTTCTAAAAAGGATGTTCAAATGGCCATCAAACAAACATATGAAAAGATGCTCAGTGTCAAAACCACAATGAGATACAATTTCACTCCCATTAGGATGGCTAAAGAGAGCCTTGGTGTTGCAGTGTTTAAGCACTTGGCTGCTAACTGAAAAGTTGGTGATGGGAACTCAACAGCTGCTCCATGGGAGAAAGATGTGGCAGTCTGCTTCCATTAATATTTACAGCCTTGGAAACCCTATGGTCACTTGCACCCTGTCCTATAGGGTCACTATGAGTAGGAATCGACTCAACAGCAGTGGTTTTTTTTTTTTTGTTTTGTTTTGTTTTTTGATTCAGGATGGCTAAGATGAAAGAAAATAACAATAAATGTGGGGAAATTGGAATTCTTATACATTGCTTGTAGGAATGCAAAATGGTACAGCCATTGTAGAAACAGTGTGGTGATTTGGCAAAAACTAAAAAATAGAACTACCTTATGACGCAGCAATTTCACTCCTTGGTATATTTTCTGCTTTCTTTTTAACTCCCTCTTGAATTTCTGTGGGATACCATGAAGTAGAGTCCCTAGCCATGCAGTTACAGATGTGTAACACGAGTGAGCAAGAAATCCTCATTGTTTTAAGCCACCAAGGGTTTGGGGTTATTACTGCAGCCTATCACTTAGCCAGTTTTTTCTGACAGATAAACACATGGCCTAATTCTTTTCTTTTTACTTTTTTGAAATTGTGATTTGGGTGAAAGTTTACAGAGCAAATTCACTTTCCATACAGCAGTTCACACACACGTTGTCTCATGACATTAACTATAATTTAA
>NW_006922357.1:383207-387330 GCF_000298275.1 Orycteropus afer afer
GTGACCAAGAAGTGACTACAACCTTGTCCTTTGTCAGCTCTACCATACACCTGGGAATTCTTACAGAACATACAAATACACTTGTAGAACCATTGTCTACCAACCCTACACATGGTCTTGGGTACACTCCTTTTTGCATAGACATACCTAATAGTTCAGCCTCTCCACCCATCTGTCCACCCATATACCTGTGTTTGCCCTCACTGACAACACAGTATTATATGTGCAAAAGGGTTCATCTTTGTTGTCTGCACCTCCCATGTACCTCTCTATGTCTTCCTCTTCCTCAATGCCACCATCTTGATCACTCACATTTGGTACATTGCCTTTCTCTTCACCCAAATCAATACTTATCTCTGCCTATCTAACAGTGTCCCCCCCACACCCGGTAACCAACAAAGAAAATTTCCTTCCATAGATAAACCTTTCCTTGACTTTTACAATAACGGACTAATACAATATTTGTCCTTCTGTGATTGATTTATTTCACTCAGCAAAATGTCCTCCAAACTCATCCATGTTATGTGATATTTTGCAGATTCTACATTATTATTTAGGGTTGCAGAGTATTCCATTGTATGTATGTACCATAGTTTGGTTATCCATTCCTCAGTTGATGGACATCTAGGTAGCTTCCAATTTTTTGTTATTGTAAATAGTACTGCGATGAACATGGGTGTGCATATGTCTGTTCTTGTCATGGCTTTCACTTCTTTAGGATATATACCTGGTAATGGAATGGCTGGGTCAAATGGTATTTCTAATTCCAACTTTTTTAGGAATTCCCATACTGCTTTCCACAGTGGTTGAACCATTTTACAGATCCACTAGCAGTATATGAGAGTCCTGATCTCTCGGCATCCTCTCCAGAATTTATTTTTTGTATCATTGAACTTTGCTGCTAGTGCTGGGGCAAGATGATATCTCATTGTTGTTTTGATTTGCATCTCTCTAATGCATGGCCTAATTCTTCATGAGGCTGGCTACTGCAAATTATTTTGATTTTGCCTATACTACTGGTTCTCTAGAGAGGCTTTCTTTGATCATCAAATCTGTAGCAGATTCTCATCTTATTCTCACTCATAGTCCCCTCTTCTTTTTCTTCACAACATTTACCATAACTTTTGATAGTGCGGTTTTTTTTTTTTGGGGGGGCCATTTACCAGTTTAATATTTGTCTCTCCCACTTATCTGTAAGCTCTACAAAGGCAAGACTATATCTATCTTATTCAGTTTTGCATTTTGTAGCACCCAATCCAGTATCTGGAACATAATAAATATCATTTGATTGAGTGAATAAAAGAAAGCAAAAGAAAGAGCAAGTGAGTGAGTGAGAGAGAATGAGAGAAGAAGGAATGATAGGAGGGAGGGTGGGAAGGAAGGAAGGCCAACTCAGTTGTGCTACTTACTAGGTGTCACTGGGCATTTCAATTACCTTCTTTGGGTCTCAGCTATTCCAGCTTTAAAATGAAAATAGTAATTCCATTCCTATCTTTCTCTAGGGCTGTTTGTGAGAGCCAGAGTCAATAAAGTCTGATAATGCACTTTGTGAATTACAGAGGCATCTGCAATGTGAAAGGAGCTCTGGTAGCATACTTGACTGCTAACCAGAGGGCTGGTGGTTCAAACCCATCAGCCACTTCTCGGAAGGAAAGTTGGGCAATCTACTTCTGTAGAGATACTGCCTTGGAAACCCAAGGAGGGGTCGCTATGAGTCAGGTCTGATTTGACAGCACATAGCAACAACAACAACTGCAATGTTAAAGGAGCTCTGATGGCATAGTGCCCAAGGCATTTGACTGTTAACCAGGCGGTTCGTGGTTCAAATCCATGAACCAGTCCATGGAAGGTAGACTGGTCAATCTAATTCCGTAAAGATTTATCACTTCAGAAACCCAAAGGGGGTAGCTATGAATCAGAATTGACTCCATGGCAGTAAGTTTGGTTTTTTTTTTTTTCTTTTTTGGTTGCAATATGAAATCATTATTATTAAAAAGAGAATGAATGATAAGAGAAAAGATGTAAAGATGTGCAATGTTGGATCTGCTAAGAATAAAATGAAATTAAATTTCCCTAAAATTGAGATCAAATCTATTTCCCCCAAAATAATACAAGCATGAGAAAACTACAGAATGTTCTTGATTCCTTGGTAAGGATGCTCAGAACTGTCTCCATTTCCATAACTTCACTCTTACTACTCATTTTTATCCAGAAAGCACAACAATTTTGATTCTTGAAAACATAAAAAAAATTCCAACCATTTATCCTGCTTATTTGTGTCTAAAGAAAACCAAAGAGTATGGGATATCGTTAGAAAAAAAAATATAGTAGAGATAAAAGGGAAAAAAGCCAAACCAGCTGTCATTAAGTTGATTATGACTCATAGCAACCCTCATAGGGTGTCCAAGGTTGTAAATCTTTACAGAAGTATATCGCCTCATCTTTCTCACATAGAGTGGATGGTGGGTTTGAACCACTGACCCTTTGGTTGGCAGCCCAATGCCTTATCCACAGCCCCACCAGAAGCCCCTATAGTTGAGATAATAATGGCCCAGACTCAACTGTTGAAAACTGGTAAAGAATACAGAGAAAAAAAAGAAAAAAAATGTGGTTGAAGACATCTAATCCCAACTAGCACCAGTCCTTCATTTGGAGTAAACACAGGACCCCCTTGTATTTTAAAATATCTGGTTGGTGAGTAGCGACTGGGGTCTTAAAAGCTTTCAAACAGCCATCTAACATGCAGCTAATGGTTTCCTATCATCGGAAGCAAAGAAGAGTGCAAAAAAACAAGGGCATTTTGGAAGCAATCAGTCCTAGGATATGATGGCCCTCAAGATCAGAAGAACTAGATGGTGCCCAGCTACCAATGGCAACCACTCAGGAAAGGAACTGGAGATCCTGGATAGTGGGAGGAAAAATGTGAAACAAAATCCAAAAACTCAATAATGACCAGAATTACTGGTCAGATGGAGTCTGGTGAGACCCCCAATACTATGGTCCTTGGATACATTCTGGGCCTGGAAAAAACTCACTCCAGGGGCTGGCTCTCAGCCCATTAGTAAACAAGATGTACATGCAGACCACTCAACCCTGAGTGACTCACCCACATACTCTATGGAAGTGCATCCCTTGGAGCAATGGACCATCAGGCACCAAAGGGGCAATATTCTTATGGAGGAAATGCAGGACACACAGGAGGGCATAACTATGAAGGGCATGGGGGGAAGATTACTGGGCAGGGAAGGGAGGAGAATGGGTTAGGGTTGGATGTGGTAAATGGGGAGTGAAACTAAATGTACACGCAATGTTGAAAGTAAAACAAACTCTTAAAAAAATTTAAAATAAAAAACTTACAATTTGAAAAAACATCTGGTTGGTTCCTTTTTTCTTTAGGTTTCCTTATTGCTACACAGATGCATTCATATTATCATGTGAATTAACGACCTATCTTAAAGATGAAAGAGATAAATTATCTCAACTATAGTTGAATGATACACTCTTTTCATTTCTATATTCTTGTGATATATTGGATTCATTTTCTTCCAGTCCATCATGAAAAATGTTCATTTTATTACAAAGGCTGTTTGCTTTATCATCACCAAGACACATTCCTTTCAGATCAAGAATAGTTTTCATCAAAAATCCACATCACATTTGTGTGGCATTATTTTTCTTTTGTTACTCTGTTTCTAGACCCAACTGAACTAAACAAAATAGGAATTGTAGAATGGAAGCAATTTACTACCTGGAAGAGGAAGCCATGGATAAGCAATTTACAAAGCTTTTCTTGATTATTTGATGCTTTTAAACAATTCCCATCTCATCTATTAAAGAGGACATTAAGGCACAAGAAAGATAACAAGCAAGTGGGGAATTGTGTAGCAGCCCAGAGTATAGGGCTCTGAAGTCAGAAAGCCTGGGTTCAAATCCTGGCTATGCTACTTATTTCCTCTGAGTCTTTAAGCAGATTATTTAACCTCTCTGGGTCTCAATTAAGAAGCTCTGGTGGTGTAGTGGTTAAGGCATTTGGCTGCTAACCAAAAGGTCAGTGGTTCGAACCCACCAGCTGATGCTCCAAAGAAAGATGAGGCAGTTGGCTTCCATAAAAAGTTACTTTGGA
>NW_006922357.1:393081-403782 GCF_000298275.1 Orycteropus afer afer
AGTATATGTGAACTGTATGAAAAGTGAATTTACTCTGTAAATCTTCACCCAAATCCTAATAAAAAAAAAAAAATCAACTCGATGCTAGTGAGTTTTGTTCTGTTTTTTTGAGTGTCTCAGTTATTCCCTCTGTAAAATACATATCATATCATTTACAACCTGATAGGGTCATTGTAAGTATTAAATAAGATAACATTTGTGAAGTGTTTAGAACAGCTTGACACATAGTAATTGTGGAATAGACTGCTATTTATCTCCCAATATCTATTCTTCCCTTCTTCTGTATCAGTAAAATGTGTAGTTAAGTTCATGGCTACTTGGAATAAAGACTAGATTTCCCAGCATCTTTAACAACTAGATTTGGTCATGAGACTAATTGTTGGCCAATGAGATTTGACATGATGTAGGCCATGTACCTGATGGGAAATGGAGTATACCTTTTCCTTGCCAACTTCCCCTTTGCAGAGACTAGGTAAAGACATAGGAGTGAGCCATGTTGGATCAAGAGCCAAACCTCTATATCAACTTCTACAGTAAGAGCTCAGTAAATATTAGCTGTTATTATTATTTGGTGACATTAGCTTGTCCACCTGCAGATATGTTATCATCAAGTTCTGCTTCAGCCTCTGCTGTGACATCTGCAAGCTAAATCTTTTTCTAGAGCTGGAATTTTATATTCCTTTAGGAGAGCAAAACCACAGGACCTAACAAAATGTATTTTCAAACTAGAAACAATGAGATAAAAATCACTGAATTATACACACAGGCAAAATAATGATGCCAATGGCTGCATGTCTCCTAACATTCCCATCTGCCATTCACATCCAGAGGTAATGCCATCCAAACTGCTACTAGTTCATATTTTCCTGAGAGGAGGAAAACCAATGGGTCACCAGACCTCTTTTCTGTACTCTGAATAGAACAATATTACTTTTCATTTTGATTGTACCTTCTCTGTACAGAACCTATTATTACAGTCTAAACAACACAATATCTAGCAGTAACAATAATGCTTTCCATGTCATGTCACTGATCCTTGACAGCAGCCTATGAGAAAGGCATTATGATTCCCATTTTACAGATATGAAAGTGGAATCTCAGAAGGATGACTTGCCATGAGTCACAGTGAAGTCATTGGTGGAGTCAGGGTTCACACAGAGTGAGGCTATGTTTCTATATAACCACCCCGTATGCATGTAGCCATTTTTGCAATATGCCTTAGCACGTACTCCACGCTCTAGTGCTTTAGTTACTGGAAAAACCACAAAGATTCCTGACTACCCACACCTCATCAATACCCAAGCATTCTCCTTAGCAACAACCAATCAGTAAATGGTAGAGAAATACCTTACCTAAAATAGTTAGAAACGACAGTTGGTGGCTTCGGCCCACCAGACAGAGCCAATCAAGTAGTTAGAAATGACAGTTGGTGGCTTTGGCCCACCAGACAGAGCCAATCAAGTAGGAACAACTAGCAACTTGGAAAATGTCAACCAATCCTGTAATTTTCTGATTGAAACTTCCTCCTTCCTGCTGTACCCCCCATAAAAACCCCATTACCCCTGAGTTCGGGGTTCTCAATCCTGAACCGCTGCATCGGTGATGCTTTAGGGCGGAGTTTGGGCTTGAATAAACAACCCCTATGCTTTTGCAGTGGAATCGGCTCCTTGGTGGTTTTTGGGGACTCGAGATCTGGGCATAACAATAGAACTTTTTTTTTTAATTTCAAAATCTATACTCTTCTCCCCACAACAAGCTCTTCTCACTGGCTCTCATGCTGTTGGAAATATTTGCTCAGAAGGACACAACACAAAAAAACAAACTCACTGCCATCGAGTTGATTCCAACTAATAGTGACCCTATAGGACAGAGTGAATTGCCCCACAGGGTTTCCAAGGCTGTAAATCTCTTGATGAAAACATACAGCCTCATCTTTCTCCTTAGTAGTGGTGGGTGAGTTTGAACTGCCACTGTACCTATAGAGCTCCCCAGAAGGACACCATACTTATTTATTAATGACTGCTGTTTCTTTCCTAGTTGTGAAAAGCCACGTTGAGCACACTCAAAGTTAAGTCTCAGTAAACATGAAGGGTCTCTTCTGTTTCCCCCATTTCTCCCACCATATGGCATTTGTCTAGGTGGCCTCTTATCACAAAGTCTCTCATGACAAATATTCTCCCCTGGAATTATTATTATTATTAGCAGGCAGCAGCACTCTAGTCCTAACAAATTTTGGAATGTTTTGTTTAGTTTCCAAATCATGGCTCTTAAAAAGAAACAAGATCCTCTGAGAACTGAGGAAAAGTTTTGTCCGGATAGAAAGCTGTTTTGGAGAAAGTAATAAGGAGAAAGAACCAAAGAAAACTAGTCTAGGTAAAGAGGTCTTGTGAATTCTGCCAATTTCATTTATTTAAATATCCTCTCAAGGAAAGAGGGCATTGTGACATTTTCGTGACTTCAGATGATACCAACAATTTCCTGGTAGTAAAACTCTTCGCTCATAGGAATATACCCAGAGATCTCACAAAACCATGCAAACAAACAATTGGCAAAATCAAGAGTTATAATATTGAAAACTAAATATACGTAGGTTGAATAATTTGGAAGCTAGCAAAAAAACAGTTGTCATTGAGTCAACTCTTACTCATAGTGACCCCATGTGTGTCAGAGTAGAATTATGCTCCATAGGTTTTTCAATGGCTGATTTTTTGGAAGTAGATCACCCAGTCTTTCTTTCAGGGTACCTCTGGGTGGACTCCAACTTCCAACCTTTCAATTAGCAGCCAAGTGCCTTAACATTTTGCACCACCCAATGACTTCGGGGGGAAATTATCATAACTAGAAAAATATAATGAAGACCCTAATCAATCCCATGAAACCAATCATCAAGTTCTTATGGACTTTGCAAAGACATTAAACATATTCTTATATACTGCAAAAGGGCAATGGCATTGTGGAAAATTTTAGAAAGAATGATAGAGACAAGAACAGCAAACATTATCTTATTATTATACTTTCTTGAGTATCAAAAGCAGCAGAAAATCCTGTTACCAATATGATAAACTACTCAGAGAAAGTGAAGGAGGAGATAGAATCAGGACACCAAGAAGTAGGAAAGCTGAATTTCTCTAAAGCATAAGAACAACAAAGATAAAATACTAGGCTTTTAAGGATTGTGGCTATGACATTGCAAGAAGAGAATTGACTTGATGAGAGGCAACTGGGCATTCATACTTTAAAAAGGATACTTTAAAGAGAACATGCTGCCCTTGAAAAATAATTTCTTTAAAACTACTTCTGCTGCTGAATACATGCACATACTAGAGGATTTTTTAGTTTTAAACTATACATATAGTTCAAGTTTATTTCTAAAATGTCTCCAAATTGAATTTGTGTAAGCTAAATTATTTTAAATACACCAGGAAAGGGATTATATACTCAGCAAAGACTGAAATTAGTGCTTAATTTTTCCCACTTTGCTTTTTTACGCTGATGGGACTCATATTTTCAAAGATGAGAGTTATTACAAAAACTACTCTCACCAGTTTTTCTATATGTCAGGAACAGTACATAGTACAAGAAATGTCAAGTCACCATTTCTGTGAAATCCATTGAGGACTATCAACATTGTTTTCTTTATGTGCTATGCTTATTATTATTATATACTTCATTAGAAGCCATCTCTACCCATTAATTACTTTCAGATTTTATAGGAAAAAAGATGACATTTGTGCTGAACAACAATTAAACAAATCTGATCCATAAGATTCATGATCTTAATTAAACCTATTTTCTGAGACTGTTGGTTATCTTTCAATATCCCTTATACTCTTTATATTAATAGAATTCCCAAATGTTAGCTGGTCCCATGGGCACCAAGAATAAAGAGTATACTTCTCAGCCTTCCTTGTAACTAAATATGGCCACGTGACTATATTCTAGTCAACATAATGTAAGCAGGGCCATATGTGAAATCTCTCAGAAAAGTCCTTAAGGGAAAGGAGCATGCCCCTTTTTTTCTGCCCTTTTCCTCCTCCCTGCCAACTGGAATGAGGACATGGTGATTGGATTTAGAGCAGCCATCTTAGGCAGTGTTGAAAATGGCAAAACATTCAGATAGAAGGAGTCTAGGCCTCTGGTGATCATGAAGTCACAACTACCAGCCCTAGTTTGCTTTTCTTTTGATTTTATATAGGTAGATGGGTAGGTAGGGAAAGAAACAAGTAATTAAGTAAAGAAGTAAGTAAATAAGTAAACATTTTTTACTTAAGCTATTGTTATTTTGATTTTCTAACATTCCCAGCTGAACTTAATCTCAATCTTTATATCCATGAATGATATGTATGATACAATAGAAGAAGAGAAGAATACAAATCCCAGCTTTAAAATATTCTCAAAGCTGTACATTTTCCATATTTTACACAAGAATACATCAGTGTGAAAGTGGTGATTGTGATTGCTCAATTCAAGAAAATATTATACTTTTGTTAAATTGGAAATGAATTCATCTCTATCCCTTATGCCTTGTATATAATAAGTGCCTAATAAATATTTGATGAATCTTGGAAGGATATTTACCAAATGTACGACAAAGAGAGCTCATAAAAATCAATATTGAAACAATACTAACAGCCACTAGGAAGTGGACAAATGCTGCAAATAAAAAATTCACGGAAGAAGAAATAACAAATGGTGAATACTTATGTAAAAATGTTTAAACTTACAAATAATCACATAAATGAAAGTTAACATAAAATTTTATTTATCAAATCAGTAAATATGGTAGTCGGAGCTGTGTGTCAACTTGGCTGGACCACAATTCTGTGTGGTTTAAGCAGTTGTGTTGTGGGTTATTCCCATGATGGGATTGTATGTATATGTTTTGAGCACCCAATCCATTGAAGGGGAGTTTCCCTAGGTATGTGGCCTGCTTCCAATATATTTATGGATATCCTGGGAAAAGAGACAGTCTTCTGTGGATCAGAATCCTGTTGCACTGCCTACAACTGCCTGTGAGCAAACAATCCACCATTTGGCCTGGAAATCTTGGATTCATCATTTGTTGGGAGGTGACGCTGGTATACCACCTGCCAACCTTGAGCTTGTCAGCCCCAGCAGCTGCATGAGTCGGAAAAGCCTCCAGCTTGATATTTGGTGCAAGAACTTGGGACTTGCAGGTTCAATAAGTGTGTGAGCCATTTTCCTAAGATAAATTTCTCTCTCTCTACCCACCAGCCACTCCTCGGAAGGAAGGTTGGGCAATCCTACTTCCGTAGTGATAACTGCCTCGGAAACCCAAGGAGGGGTCGCTAGGAGTCGGGGCCAACTCGATGGCAAATAACAACAACAACATATGTGTATATAAGCTTTACTGGTTTTGCTTCTCTAGCGAACCCAGCCTAACACATTTGGTACTGGGAGTGGTTCTAGAGAAACAAACTCATAAGGATGGGCTTCCTTAATTGGTTCTTACTGATTCTGTTTTGGTTCTCCAATTTGATTAATCGTAAAGGCACTAGTGACTCTGCCTCTGTTAGTAAAAAGGGGCCTGCTAATCCGTGGTGTGAGGTGGCAACATTCATATGCAAAATAGCACCACCAATAGATCAAGTACTTTTGAGAAGTAAGGCTCTGAGTGATCGCATATTTGATACTTTTCTGCAATTCTGTCAGCATGTGGAGCATAAGGAAGCTGGTTGGTTGGTCCTACTTACACAAGACAAGTTGCTGAAAGAGTGAGATGAGTTCAGGGCTGCTGAGTTACAGCTCAAGCATCGCACAAAAGACCTCAATGTTTCTAGTTGTGCTCTGAAAGAAAGCCTTACTTCTTCTAGTAACAGAGTTTTATTGTAAGGATGGCTTAATTACAATGCCAATTAAATTGCCAACCCAGAACAGTGTCTGAAGTTAAAATTAGGGCATTGATTGGGGAAAAAATGGGATCCTGAAACCTGGAATGGGGAAATATAGGCAGATAGTCAGGAATATGAGGATATGGAGCTTATAAATTCTGTTGAATCCCTTCTGCCAACAGCACTATCCCTCCCATCTGAAGGGATTACTGTAAAACCATTATCCCTTCCACCTCCATTTCACAGGATTAACCCAAATGTTCCTGCTGGATCATTGCCTGAGGTAGAGGCCATGGAATACATTGCTAAATGTTTTCAGGAACTTCCCCCAACCCTCCATTGTTGCCGATAGACCTATAACTAAAGTTAAGTCCAAGTGAGCCCCAAAAGGTGAAATACAAAGTGTGACTAAGGAGGTGGTATCCTACATCCAAAAAGACCTTCTTGATTTTACTAACATGTACAGACAGAAACCTGGAGAATATGTATGGGAATGGCTGCTGAGGGTGTGGGATAATGGTGCAAGAAATGTAACATAGGATCAGTCTGAGTTTATTGATTTAGGCCCACTGAGTATGGACTCTTCATTCAATGTTTGAGCTCAAGGGGTTAGGAAAGGATCAAATTGCTTATTTGGTTGGCTTATTGAAGCATGGATTATGTGGTGGCCTACCTTAAGTCAAGTTGATGTACCAGACCTGCCTTGGCATAATGTAGAAGAAGGTATCTAGAGGCTTAGGAAAATTGGCCTGTTAGAATAGATTTATCAGAATAGACCTCTAGAGCCAGAAATGGAGAGTCCAGAGGATATGCTTTTCATCAGTACAGTGAAGAATAAATTTGTGAAGGGAGCCCCAGAATCCTTGAAGACTGCTGTGATTGCTATTTTATGTAAGCCAGATTTGATAGTAGAAACTGCCCTAATTGAACTAAGACACTTAACTATGATGAGGCTGATTGGACCCTGTGGTAGTAGGGGCCAAGTGGCAGCAGTTAATAGACAAAGGCAAAGTGGGCATGGTTACCATAATGGACAGAAGAATGGGAACTGTAATCAGAATACTCTGACTCATGTGGAATTATGGCATTGGCTACTTAGTCATAGTGTTCCTAATAGTGAAATACATGTCAAACCTACTAAATATTTACTTGATCTGTATGGACAGAAGAATTCTAGGTCATGTGAACAGCAGCTTAGATTGAATCACCAGAATACAGAGTCATGGTGTCTCAATCAATTCCCAGACTTGAGTCAGTGTACAGATCCACAACCTCTTGAATGAAGGGAAGGCTGTGTCCCCTTGAGGAAAGACCCCACTACATTGCCAAAAATTTATAATGTCAATCTTTCTCTCAGCCTTCCCCAAAGGGATCTGAGGCCTTTGCAAGAGTGATTGTTCATTGGGGAAAAGGAAATAATCAGACTTTTTGTGGATTACTAGACACTGGTTCTGAACTGACACTAATTCCAGGAGACCCAAAGCTTCATTGTGGCCCACCAGTCAGAGTGGGGGCATATGGAGGTCAAGTTATTGATGGAGTCTTAGTTCAGGTGTGTCTCATAGTGGGTCCAGTGTGTCCCCTAACCCATCCTGTAGTGATTTCCCCAGTTCCAGAATATGTAATTGGAATAGATATACTGAGCAATTGGCAGAATTCCCACATTGGGTTCCTAACATGTGGAGTAAGGGCTATTATGGTAGGAAAAGCCAAGTGAAAGCCATTAGAACTGTCTCTACCTACAAAAAGAGTAAAGCCAAAGAAATACCGCATCCCTGGAGGGGTTACAGAGATTATTGCCACCATCAAGGACTTGAAGGATACAGGGGTGGTGATTCCCACCACATTCCCATTTAATTCGCCTATTTGGCCTGTGCAAAAAACATAGATCTTGGAGAATGATAGTAGATTATAATAAACTTAATCAGGTGGTGACTTCAATTGCAGCTGCTGTTCCTGATGTGATTTCATTGCTTGAGCAAGTTAGTACATCTCTCGGTACTTGGTATGCAGCTATTGATCTGGCTAATGCCTTTTTCTCAATACCAATTTCAAAGGACCATCAGAAGCAATTTACTTTCAGCTGGCAAGGCCAGCAATATACCATCAAAGTGCTTCCTCAGGGGTATATCAACTCCCCAGCACTATGTCATAATTTAGTCCGTAGGAATCTTGATTGTCTTTCCCTTCCACATTATATTGTTAACATCATATTGGTCCATTATATTGATGACATTATGCTGACTGGACCTAGTAAGAAAGAAGTATCAATGACTCTAGACTTATTGGTGAGACATCTGCATGCTAGAGGGGGGAAATTAACCCAACAAAAATTCAGGCACCTTTCACCTCAGTGAAATATGTAGCGGTCCAATGGTGTGGGGAATGTCTAGATATTCCTACTAAAGTGAAGGATAAGTTATTGTATGTGGGTTTCCCCACAACTAAAAAGGAGGCACAATGTCTGGTGGGCCTCTGGACTTTGGAGACAACATATCCCTCATTTGTGTGTGTTGATTCAGCCTATTTATCAAGTGACTTGGGAAGCTGCTAGTTTTGATTGGGGCCCAGAATAACAGAAGGCTTTGCAACAGGTTCAGGCTGCCGTGCAGGCTGCTCTGCCACTTGGACCATATGATCCAGCTGATACAACGGTGCTTGAAGTGTCTGTAGCAGATAGAAATGCTGTTTGGAGTCTTTGGCAAGTCCCTATTGGTGAATAGTAATGCAATCCCTTGGGATTTTGGAGGAAATCCCTGCCATCCTCTGTAGATAACTACTCTCCTTTCGAGAAACAGCTTTTGGCTTGTTACTAGGATTTAGTAGAGACTGAACACCTAACCATGGGCCACCAAGTCACCATGAGTCCTGAGCTGCCCATCATGAACAGGGTGTTGTCTGACCCAGAGAGTCATAAAGTTGGATGTGCACAGGAGCACTCCATCATTAAATGGAAGTGGTATGTCAGAGATTGGGCTTAAGCAGGACCTGAAGGCACAAGTAAGTTGCATGAGGAAGTGGCCCAAATGCCTATGGTCTCCACTCCAGTCACATTAGCTTCCCCCTCCCAGTCTGCACATATGGCCTCATGGGGAGTTCCTCATGATCAGTTGACTGAGCAAGAGAAAACTGGTGCCAGTTTTAAAACGGTTCTGCACAATATGCAAGCACCATTCGAAAGTGGCAGCAGTGGCACTGCAGCCCCTTTCTTGGACTTCCTTGAAGGACAGGGGTGAAGGGAAATCATCCCATTGGGAAGAACTTTGAGCAGTGCATATGGCTGCTTACTTTGCGTGGAACAAGAAATGGCCAGATGTACAACTGTATATGGATTCATGGGGTGTTGCTTGGCCATATGGTCTGGACTTGGAAGGAGCATGATTGCAAAACTTCTGACAAGGATGTATGAGGAAGAGGTATGTGGATAGATCCTTTGAATGGGCCAAAGGAGTAAACATATTTGTGTCTCATGTGAATGTCCACCAAAAGGTGACCTTGGCAGAGGAGGACTTTAACAATCAGGTGGATAGGATGATAAGTGGAAACCAGCCATCCTTTTTCCCTAACTACTCCTGTCATTGCTCAATGGGCTCATGAACAAAGTGGCCATGGTGGCAGGGATGGAGGTTATGCATGGGCTGAGCAACATGTACTTCCACTTACCAAGGCTGATTTGGCTACAGCCAATGCTGAGTGCCCAATCTGCCAGCTGCAGAGACCAACACTGAGTCTGCGATATGGAATCATTCCTTGGGGTGATCAGCCAGCCACCTGGTGGCAAGTTGATTACATTAGACCACTTCCATCATGGAAAAGACAGAGTTTTGTTCTTACTGGAATAGATACTTATTCTTGATATGGATTCACCTTCCCTGCATACAATGCTTCTTCCAAAACTACCATCTGTGCACTTATAGAATGCCTTATCCACTATCAAGTTGTCCCACACAGCATTGCTTCAGATCAAGGGACTCACTTCATAACAAATGAAGTGTGGCAATGGGCCTATGCTCATGGAATTCACTGGTCTTACCACGTTCCCTATCATCCAGAAGCAGCTGGCTTGGTAGAACGATGGGATGGCCTACTAAAAATACAATTACAGCACCAGTTAGGTGGTAATACCTTGAAGGGTTGGGGCAATGTTCTCCAGGTGGCTGTAAATGCTCTACACCAGAGTCCAATATATGGTGTTGTTTCTCTAATAGCCAGGATTCACGGGTCCAGGGAACAAGGGGTGGAAACGGGAGTGGCATCACTCACTATTACCCCTAGTGACCCACTCAAAAATTTTTTGCTTCCTGTCCCTGCTACCCTCTGCTCTGTGGGTCTGGAAATCTTAGTCCCAAAGGGAGGAATGCTCCCACCTGGAGACACAATACTGATTGCATTGATCTGGAAGTTAAGAATGCCACCCAGCCATTTTGGCTTCCTCATGCCTCTGGATCAACAGACAAAGAAGGGTATTATTGTACTATCTTGTGTGATATATCCTGATTACCAAGGGGAAATTGGATTGAGATTACATAATGGAGGTAAAGAGTAAGCCTGGAGTACAGGAGATTCTTTTGGATGTCTCTTAGTACTACCATGCCTGTGATTAAAGTCAATGGAAAATTATAGCAACCAATTTTGATATGACTGCTCACGGCCCAGACCCTTCAGGAATGAAGGTTTGGGTCACCCCACCAAGCAAAGAACCACAACCAGCTGATGTGCTTGCTGAGCGCAAGAGAAATACGGAATGGGTGGTGGAAGTAGGTAGTTCTGAATATCAGTGATGACTACGTGACCAGTTGCAGAAACGAGGACTATGATTGTTATATTTCTTCATTGTATATGTGCATGA
>NW_006922357.1:404468-407522 GCF_000298275.1 Orycteropus afer afer
TAACAAAAGCAGCAAGCATATGTTATTGTTTTGGGGTGCAATCCAGTTGATTCAGACTCATTGTGCCCCTGTAAGACTGATCGAGCTGCTCTATAGGATTTCCTAGGCTGTAATCTTTACAGGAGCAGATTGCCATGTCTTTTTTCCTGAGCAGTGGCTGCCATTAAAATCCCTTTATCTGTAACTTTACTTCTTAGACTAAATTTAAAGGAAATATGAATCACAATATATTAAAATTAAGGCAGAAGATTTAAGAATAAGGATGGTCATGGAAATGAGAACAAATGGCTAAACAAAATATGTATATTCATATTATGAAATCTTATCCAGCCAAGAGAAATGATGCTTTGAAATAATTTTTTTCTAAATTTTATTTATTTTGTTTCTACATGTACAATTTAGGGACATTGATTACATTGTTCCAGCTGTGCAACCAATTCTTTCTCCTTTTCTGAGTTGTTCCTCCCTCATTAACATAAACTCACTGCTCCTTAAGGTTCAAATCTAATCTTTTGTGATGTTATTGTCAATATGATCCTATTTAGATAGTTCTTAAAAGAGCAAAATGCTCAATGTGGACCTCGTTTACTAGTTAAGCTAAATGGTTATTTGGTTTTAAGAAGACTTCAGGGGATATTTTTGGTTTAAGTTTTAGAGATTATCTCAGGGCAATATTTTCAGGGCTTCACCCACTATCTATGGCTCCAGAAATTCTGGATTCCATGAGAATTTGACATTATTTTCTGTATTCCCCTCTTTTGATCAGGATTCTTCTATGGAATCTTTGATCAAAACTTTCAATAGTGATAGCTGGGAACCATCCAGTTCTTCTGGTTTCATGGCAAAGGAGGTAATTGTTCATGGAGGCAATTAGCCACACATTCCATAATCTCCTTCTATTCCATTTGTTTTATCTTGGCTGGAGGCATGTAAGCGTTTAAGATCCTGGGCACTATGCTACAAACTAGGAGATAGAACAGAAGCACTAAACACATTATTAGGCCAATTAGCTGAGATGCCCCATGAAAACATGACCCTAAACCTCCAATCCAAGGAACCAAATACTGTAAAGTGTTTGGTTGTACATAAGCAGCCTCAACACCTCCTCTTTCTTTTTGTCATTGCAAATATATCTATCACACTTTTGCCAATTCAATTTTTTACAAGTGTAAAAGGTATTTAAAAGATTTTTTTAATGTCATGAAAAATGTTAATGGAATAGTGCTCAGCAAAAATAGAGGATAAAAAGTTACATAGATAGTGTGGCTCCAATTACATAAAAATTATATGTTGTTGTTAGGTGCCATCGAGTTGTCTCTGACTCATAGTGACCTCATGTACAGCAGAACAAAACACTGCCCAGTCCTGTGCCAGCCCCACAATCCTTGCTATACCTGAGCCCATCGTTGCAGCCACTGTGTCAATCCATCTCGTTGAGGGCCTTCCTCTTTTTCATTGTCCCTCCACTTTGCCAAGCATGATATCCTTCTCCATGGAATGGTCCCTTCTTACAACATGACCAACATAGGTGAGATGAAGTTTGGTCATTCTCGCTTCTAAGGAGCGTTCCAGCAGAGCAGATTTATTAGTTTTTTTAGCAGTCCATGGTACTTTCAGCATTCTTCACCAACATCACTAGTCAAATGCATTTTCTCTTCTTCGGTCTTCCTTTTTCATTGTTCAGTTCTCACATGCATATGGGGTGATTGAAAATACTATGGCTTGTGTTAGGAGCTCTGGTAGCATAGTGCCTAAAGCACTTGACTGCTGACCAGAAGGCTGGCGGTTCAAACCCACCAGCCACTCCTCGGAAGGAAGATGGGGCAATTTACTTTTGTAGTGATACTGCCTAGGAAACCCAAGGAGGGATCACTGTGAGTCGGGTCCGACTCGACAGCACATAACAACAACAACATGGCTTGTGTCAAATGCACCTTAGTCTTCAAGGAAACATCTTTGCTCTGCAACACTTGAGAGAGGTCCTTTGCAGCTGCAGTGAATTGCTTGATGTGGCCCTTCTAGCCATTGTCCTCCATTCTGTGATGTATTGTAAATCCTGTTATCCATGCCTGTTTGGAGTGGTGTGGTGGTTAAGGTTGGGTGTCAACTTGTCTGGGCAGCTGGTTGTAATCATTCCCTATAATGATGGGCAATCCGCTCTGTGGTGGGATTTGTCTTGAGCTGCTGATTGTTAAAACCATCCACTTGGGTTGTTTCTGTTGGAGCAACACAGGTGGAATATATGTGAGTCCTGCCTTGCTGGAGGGTGTAATTCAAATCACCACTCTTAGCCTCCTTGAGGGTATACCTACGAACCTCCTGGGAAGGTTTGCCCTCCTCTTGCTCCAGTTCTGTGTTTTGGCAAATCCTTATTGCACCCCTGGATTTGGGACAACAGTCGTCATCTGATCTGCTGGTTGAGGTTCATCAAACTCCGAGAAGTGGGAGGACCCTCCAGACCCACTTGCGGACCTGGGACTTGCCAGCCTGCCAGCCTCCACAACTACTATGTGTGATGATCCCTTGGGTGTCTGTGAGTTCTGTGAGGCATTAGAGTGAAATACAGAACCCTAAGACAAGGGAAATTACTGGGAGGAGTTAATCTCTGAAATGATGGAGTGGTACTGTGGTTTGGACATTTGGGACATCTTTAACCTCCATATCATGGGGACTGGTCTTGTGCTGATCTTTCTGAGAGAGATGGTTCAAGCAGCAGCAGATTTTCCCAGTGCTCTACGACATCTGATATCTTGGCTGCTGCTTCCATTGGTGTTGATTGCAGAACCAAGTAATATGAAGTCTTTGACAACTTCGGTCTTTCCTCCAATTATCATGATGCTGCTTATTGGTCCCGTTGTGACAATTTTTGTTTTCTTTATATTGAGATGTAGTCCACGCTGCAGACAGTAGTCTTCAATCTTCGTCAGTGTTTCAAGTCATCCTCCCTTTCAGCGAGCAAAGTTGGCTCATTTGCATAACCTAAGTTGTTAATGAGTCTTCCTCCAATCCTGATGCCATGTTCTTCTTCATATAGTCCAGCTTTTCGGGTTATTT
>NW_006922357.1:407622-408434 GCF_000298275.1 Orycteropus afer afer
TATGGTGAAAGGATACAACCCTGACATACTCCCTTCTTGATTTTAAACCATGCAGTGTCCCCTTGTTCTGTTTGAACGACAGCCTCCTGGTCTATATACAAGTTCCTCATGAGCACAATGAAGTGTTCTGGAATTCCCATTCTTCTCAATGTTATCCATAACATTGTTGTGTTATCCACACAATCAAATGCTTTTGCATAGTTAATAAAACACAAGTAAACATCTTTCTGGTATTCTTTGCTTTGAGCCAAGATCCATCTGACATCACCAATGATATCCTTCATTCCACGTCCTCTTCTGAATCCAGCTTGCATTTCTGGAGCTCTCTGTCAATATACTGCTGCAGCCGTTTTCGAATTATCTTCAGTAAGATTTTACTTGAATGTGATATTAATGATATTGTTTGATAATTTCCACATTCTGTGGGATCACAGAATGGGTACACCTTTGGAATGGGTACAAATAGGGATCTTTTCCAGTCAGTTGGCCAGGTATTTGTTTTCCAAATCTGGCATAGCCGAGTGAGTGTCTCCAGTGGGGCATCCATTTGTTGAAATATCTCAAAGGGTATTCTGTCAATTCTTGGAGCCTTGTTTTTCACCACTTCCCTCAGTGTAGCTTTGACTTCTTCCTTCATTCAATACCATTGGTTCTTGATCATATGCCACTTCCTGAAATGGATGAACATCAACCAACTCTTTTTGGTACAGTGATTCTGTGTATTCCTTCAATCTTCTTTTGATATTTCCTGCATCATTCAATATATTGCCCACAGAATCTTTCAATATTGCAACTCGAGGCTTAAATTTCTT
>NW_006922357.1:408739-414835 GCF_000298275.1 Orycteropus afer afer
AAGGAAATTCAACAACAGTAGAAAGTACCTCTGGGAAGTAGAATTCTAAGTGTGCTTTAGGGCTCATATTATATGTTTTTTTTATTTTATTTTCTGCAATGAACATATTACTTCTATAATGAAAAAGTATCAGAAGATATTAATATGTTTCTTTAATTGTATTAAGGGTTTATGATACAAAATATATTGCAGGAATTATACTATTTATAGATCGTAGTACATTTTTAATTTAAAACATTAAAAATCATTCTTCTGTAAAAGTTGTATTAATTTTAGTAATTTCTATGATATGCTTATCATTTATGTTTAATTACTCTGCAATAAAATAATGATTAGAAAATTCATTAAATGCATGTAGCCTAGTCTTTTTTATAAATTTTATTTGGTTAAAACCAAACTTCTGTTAATATATCCACTGCCATTGAGTGGATATATTATATATCATAGCAACCCCCATTGGGTTTCCAAGGTAGTAAACCTTTACAGAGTAGGAGCTCTGGTAGCATAGTGAATAAAGCATTTGACTGCTAGCCAGAGGGCTAGTGGTTCAAAGCCACCAGGCACTCCTCGGCTGGGTAATCTACTTCCACAGTGATACTGTCTCGGAAACCCCGGGAGGGGTCGCTATGAGTTGGATACAACTCGATGGCAGTGAGTTTGGTTATTTGGTTTTAAACCTTACAGAAGTTGATTGCTTCATCTTCCTTCTATGGAGCAGCTGGCGGGTTTGAACCACCAACCTTCTGGTTAGCAGTCAAATAAATACCTTAGGCACTATGCCACCAGAACCCCTCTACTAATATAGGAACATTCATAAAATTATTGCTGATATAAAATGGTCATCTGAGTGAAACCTAAAATGTTTGAGGTGGCATTTTTGTTAGTAAACTTTTCAATTATATTTTATTTTCTTAGAAAATGCCTATTCCACCAAGTGTGTAGTCAATTAGATCTTCCTTTAAGAACTGACCTACCTTTAGGGGGATGGATTCTCTTCCCTCTCACTCTGAGCCCTAACATCCTACTCCATAAACATTCAGACATTGTCTTAGTTTCTTGTTGTTATTGTTGTTATGTGCCATTGAGTCGACCCGACTCATAGCCACCCATCCCTGGGTTTCCGAGGGACTATGACTACGGAAGTAGATTGCCCCACCTTCCTTCCAAGGAGTGGCTGGTGGGTTTGAACCACCAGCCCTCTGGTTGGCAGTCAAGTAATCTAACAGAAGTTTACTTTCTCATAGTTTATAAGGTGACAAGGTCCAAATTCAGGACACTAGCTCTGGGGGAGTGTTCTCTGTTGACTCTGGGAGGAAGTCATTTTCTCTTTTCAGCTTCTGCCCCTTGGTTCCTTGGTGATCTCCTCCCACCTGTGCTTCCTTACTTCTGTGCCTACACTGATATGACTTCATATTCATTAGATATACAGGTGTAACCCCCCAAAAAAAAACAAACCTATTGCCCTTGAGACAACCCTGACCAACCCTGACTCATAGTGACCCTATAGAACAGTATAGAACTGCCCCAACTGGAAAGGGTTTCCAAGGATGTAAATCATTATGGAAGCACTCTGCCACATTTTCCTTCCACGGGCAGCTGGTGGGTTTGAACTGCTAACCTATCTTTAGCGGTTGAGGGCTTAACCACTGTGCCACCGGGACTCCTATAGGGGTTAGGATTTATATTACATACTTTTGGGGGACAAAATTCAAACCATGACAGCTATGTTCTGTATTACATGGGCGTTATAGTATGTGTTTCTGGGATTTACAGTGAAAGGGAATGTTAGTTCTTAGACATGACAGTCAATTATTCCCTGCTACCTAGGGGCATGACATCTGTACCAATTCTGGCTAAAGACAGTACACAATGAAGGGAAAGGGTACTAAAAGGGAAATATGGGGAAGAGTCAAAGATATCTACATCTAATCTGTCTCTCTATCTGTCTTTATATGTGTGTTTGTGTGTATGGGTGCTTGTACTTATGGACTCCACACAGGTAACAATTTTCTTATGACTATGGTGACTATATTATTTCAAACAATAGCAAAATTGGTCTGACAAGTATCTATACCATCCAATTTTGGAAATGTCCCTGAATATCAGGTATTTGTGGCCCTATAACAATGATGAGCCTTACAAGTGAGAATTACTTAGAGGGAAAAGCCGTACAATTAAAATTTAAGTTAATTTCTTTATATGCATGCATATATTTTGTAATTAATAAGATCTTTAGAAAAAAAAACCCAAATTATTTAAGGGAGCTGGATTTTTTTTTCTCTCATTTCTCCGTGACTCATTAAGAGTTTGGGTTTTATTGGGGAGCCAGTCTGTTCATTCTGGGAGTTTCTGTTAATCCATTAAGAAGCTTAGTATCGATTCTTTTAGGATTAAAACAAAATGTTTACCAAACTAGAAGTCCACTTCAATAGTCATCCTGGTGTTTTATGGGGACAATGAGTCTTTAGACGTTTGAGAAGGTCAAATTAATTTTGTTCTCAGCAGCAGTGATAAGATTTGGAACAACAAACAGCCCTGCAGATCAAACATTTGTAGAGGATTGAGAGCATATTAATGCTTTGCACTTAGTCTCCTTCACTTCCAAGTTGAACTGGAATAACTGCTCCAATGTCTTCTAATCCATTTGAACCAAAGATTTAGCTTATCTTCAGTATTCCAAATAGATAATTTCATTGTTTTCCCCTTCTGTTTCTCCCTCCTTCTCTTCCTCCAGCACTAAAATGATGGAATCAGCCACACAAAGACAAAGCGATAAGGTGAATGGCAGTTTCCAGGCGGGGGGGGGGGGGAGGTCTGTGGTCTCTTGAAGATACTAAGTTCTGACTTATTTAGTGGCCTGTTACAGCTGAGCTAGCTGTGGGCAATCAAACAAAATACACTTTCAATTTGGCATACGCAGTAGAACAACATAAGGAATTCTTTTCAGTTTCTCTCCTGCAAAAGCAATGCTTTGACAAAACTCATAGCAAACTTGGATAATGCTATACAAATTATAGGTCAGAACTGAAAATTAATGTCTTTCTCAATAAGTATGAAATAAATGCTTTCTGCTTTGTTCCATTCCTCTGATAGTAAGGCCAGTACTGAGCTTTCAACAAGGTTTGAGTAGGTGCATTTGTTGCATAAGTATCACAGCATAGAGGAAAGAGAGGTAGTATCAAATAAAGGAAAATCAGCTCTGATGTTTACCAGCTGAATAAATTATTTAATTTCTTTAAGTGTCAGTTGTCACATTGATAACCAGTAACCAGTTGCTGTCAAGCTGACTCTGACTCCTGGTGAAGCCATGTGTGTCACAGTAGAACTGTGCTCCATAGGATTTACGGTGGCTGATTTTTTGTCAGTAGATTGCTAAATCTTTCTTCCAAGGCTCCTATGGGTAGATTAGAACCTTCAACCTTTTGATTAGCAGCTGAGCATGTTAACCATTGTCAGCACCCAGAGACTCCTTCACATCTGTAGAACATTATAATACCACATACCTCATGATTAACATGGGGATTAAATGAGCATACATTTGTGAATTGAGTAATACATTTTCTGGTATGAGATGCTTTATCTTCTGTACTGAGTTGGTTAGTGTTACATCAAAATTCATGTCTTTCTTGGAACCTCAAAATGTAACCTTATTTGGAAATAAGGTATTCGTAGGTATAATTCATTAGTATGAAGTCATACTGGAGTAGAATGGGCTCTTAATCCAATATGAGTGATGTCCTTATAAGAAGAGAAGGAGAAACATACAGACACACAGGAAGAAGGCCAGGTGATGATGGGGACAGAGATTGGAATGATGTGTCTATAAGCCAAGGAACATCATGAGTTGGCAGCAACAACAGAAGCTAGTAAAGATGCATGGAACAGATTCTCTCCTAGAGCCGAGAGAGAGAGAGCGAGAGTGAGAGAGAGTGAGAGAGCGAGCAAGCATGCACAGCCAACATCTTAACTTCAGATTTCTGGCCGTCAAAACTGTGAGAGAATAAATTGCTGTTGTTTTAAGCCACCCAGTTCATGTTACCTTATTACAGCAGCCTTAGGAAACTAATATGCCTTTTTTTTCTTTGACTCTCCTGAAAAGTCAGATATATTGCTCAGAGGTCAAAAGTAGCTTAAGAGTGGAGTGTGGGCTTTAGAGCCAAACTGTGATGACAAATCACAGTTCTGCCACTTGCTAGCTGTGAAGGCTTGGACATGTTATTTAATTTTATACCTCATCTGCAAATGGGATATTAATAGTTCTTACTATACTTTGCAGTTTCCACATTATTGATGGAGTTATTGGTAGTTCTTACCTCACTAGGAAATTACATTTCTAACCTGTCCCTTGCAATTTTGGAAAGCTTTCTTCTATTTCTTGGTATTTTCTATACCTCCAGATTCATTTTACTGTTCTTTTACTAGATGCAATGAAACACATTTAAGCTGTTACTACAGATGGGGTGAGGCATAAAAGTCTCCTGAAGGTGACAGAACCCTGAAAATTATCTAACTTCCCAGAAAGGAGCCCCTGCTCCATATCTGATAACTGAATGTCTCTAGTCCAACTCTATCTTATCTCTTGGACTATAGATTTCTTGCTTCTTCCTGAGATGGCCATCAGGGCTTTCAGATATATGCAGCTGTTCTTAGAACAAAATACAGTCCTTGGGCAAATCTGTGCCACCACCTGTTTTTATAAATGAAATTTTATTGGAACACTGCCTTGCCCATTCATTTACGTGTTGTCTACTACAGCTTTCATCCAACAATGGCAGAGTTGAGTAGTTGTAACAGAGAACACATGGCATGTAAAGCCTAAAACATTTACTATCTAGCCTTCAAAAAAAAAAAAAAATGCCGATCTCTGGTCTACACCATAGATAAAGACTGATTCATGACTACAGTCTTCTTTATGGTCGCAACAAGCAGATTGTGTCTGATCACCTTCATCGTTCCAAAAATAAATATATATCACTTGGCCCATAGAAAGTGACAACAAATGTTGATTAATTCTCACTTTTTGGGATTGTAGGGTGCTTTTGTCTGCATGCACCAGGAAATCTGTTTCAAATTGCTATAAACAAGGAAATATGTTATCTTACTTAAATAAGGGCAGTAAACCAGCCCAGGACAAAGGGAAAGGTGAATGTTTTTGTGCATGAAGCACCCCGGGGCCAGGCCACAGTAAGCCAGTCCAGGAGCAGAGGAAGGCTGTGGGTGTTTGTGTGGAGTGTCCCAGGGGCAGGCCAGGTAAGCAAGCAGGGTGGGGGAGACCAGGAAGAAAGCATAGCAATTTGAAACAACTAAGAGAGACAAATCTGTCAGTTTGTCATACTGTGCTGGCTTGAGTGTTGCTGTGAGGCTGAAGGCTATGCCACCAGTGTTTCAAATGCCAGCAGGGTTACCTATCATGGAGAGGTTTTAGCAGAGCTTCCAGATTAAGACAGACTTGGAAGAAGAAAGAGTCCATCCACTTCTCAAAGGATTGGCCAGTGAAAGCCTTATGAACAGTAGTGAAACACTCCCTAATGTATTACTGGAAAACTTTATGAATAGACCCTGAAACATTGTGTGATATAGTATCAGAAGATGAGCCTCTCAGGTTGGAAGGCACTCAAAATATGACTGGAGAAGAGCTGCCTTCTCAGAGTAGAGGTGACCTTAAAGATGTGGATAGAAAAAACATTCAGGACCTCCATTTGCTGATGTGGCATGTCTCAAGATGAGAAGAAACAGCTGCAAATATCCATTAATAATTAGAACATGGAATGTAAGTATGAATCTAGGAAAATTGGAAGTTGTCAAAAATGAAATGAAAGGCATAAAGATTCATATCCTAGACATTAATGAGTTGAAATGGACTGGTTTTGTCCATTTTGAATCAGATGATCATATGATCTACTATGCCGGGAATGACAAATTGAAGAATGGTCTGGCATTCATCATCACAAAGAATGTATCAGGATCTATCCTGAAGTACAGTGCTGTCAGTGATAGTATGATATCCATATGCCTACGAGGAAGACCAGGAGCTCTGGTAGCATAGTGTCTAAGGCACTTGACTGCTAACCAGAAGGCTGGCGGTTCAAACCCACC
>NW_006922357.1:415119-415830 GCF_000298275.1 Orycteropus afer afer
GAACATGCAGTCAAGATGTGTTGATTATCACTGATGATTGGAATGCAAAAGTTGGAAACAAAGAAGAATCACCGGTAGCTGGAAAATATGGCCTTGGTGATAGAAATGATATTGGAGATCGCATGACAGAATTTTGCAAGACCAATGATTTTTCACCACAAATACCTTTTTTTTAACAACACAAACGATGGCTATACACATGAACTTTGCCAGGTGGAGAACACAGGAATTAGACTGACTACATATATGGAAAGAGACGATAGAGAAGCTCAAAATCTTCAGTCAAAACAAGACCAGGGGCTGATTGTGGAACAGACCAACAACTGCTCATGTGCAAGTTCAAGTTGAACCTGAAGACAATTAAAAGAAGTCCACAAGAGCCAAAATATGACCTTGATTATATCCCTGCTGAATTTAGAAACTATCTAAAGAATAGATTTGATGCATGGAACATCAATGACTGAAAACCAGGGGAATTGTGGGATGACATCAAGAACATCATCCACAAAAATAGCAAAAGGTCATTAAAAAGACAGGAAAGGAAGAAAAGACCAAAATGGATATCAGAAGAGACTCTGAACCTTGCCCTTGAAAGGAGGGCTGCTAAAGCAAATGGAAGAATCAACAGGATGAAAGAGCTGAACAGATTTCAAAGAGCAGTTCAAGAAGACAAAGTCAATTATTATAATGAAATGTGCAAAGACCTGGAGT
>NW_006922357.1:416484-423915 GCF_000298275.1 Orycteropus afer afer
TGTCAGATGGATCTTGGCTCAAAGCAAAGAATACCAGAAAGATGTTTACTTGTGTTTTATTGACTATGCAAAAGCATTTGATTGTGTGGATCATATCAAATTATGGATAATATTGAGAAGAATGAGAACTCTAGAACACTTCATTGTACTCATGAGGAACCTGTCCATAGACCAGGAGGCTGTCATTAGAACAGAACAAGGGGATACTGCATGGTTTAAAATTAAGAAGGGAGTGCATCAGGGTTGTATCCTTTATTTATTCAATCTGTATGCTGAGCAAATAATCCAAGAAGCTGGGATATATGAAGAAGAACGTGGCATCAGGATTGGAGGAAGGCTCATTAACAACCTGAGACACGCAGATGACACAATTTTGGTTGCTGAAAGTTAGAATGACTTGGAGCACTTAATGGTGAATATTAAAGACAACAGTCTGCAGTATGGATTACACTTTGATATAAAGAAAAAAAAATCCTCATGACTGGACCAATAAGCAGCATCACAATAAATGGAGAAAAGTATGAAGTTATCAAAGACTTCATTTTACTTGGTTCTACAATCAATGCCAATGGAAGCAGCAGTCAAGACATATTGCACTGGGCAAATCTGTTGCAAAAGACCTCTTTCAAGTGCTGAAGAGGAAAGATATCTCCTTGAAGACTAAGATGCGCCTAACCCAAGCCATGGTATTTTCAATCACTTCATATGCGTGTGAGAGCTAGACAATGAATAAGGAAGAGTGAAGAACAATTGATGGTTTTGAGTTGTGGTATTGGTGAAGAATGCTGAAAGTCCCGTGGATTGCTAAAAGAACTAACAAATCTGTCCTGGAAGAAGTGCAGCCGGAATGCTCCTTGGAACCTCGAAAGGCCAGACTTCACCTCACCTTCTTTGGTCATGTTGTCAGAAGGGACCATTCTCTGGAGAAGGCTATCATGCTTGGTAAAGTGGAGGGTCAATGAAAGAGGGGAAAGCCCTCAATAAGATGGATTGACATGGTGGCTGCAGTGATGGGCTCAGATATAGTAGAGATTGTGAGGCTGGCACAGGACTGAGCAGTGTTTTGTTCTGTTGTACATAAGGTCACTATGAGTCAGAGATGACTTGACAGCACATAACAAAAACAAAACAACACTTAAATAAGAGCTTTGAGATGTGACCACTTATTGCCACTGAGTTGATTGTGACTTATAGCATCTCTGCAGGACAGTATAGAAATGCCTCAGTAAACTTTCCAAGACTGTAAATCTTTACAGAAGCAGACTGCCTCATGTTTCTCCCACCAAGCAACTGGTGGGTTTGAACCACTGAACTTTGGATTAGAAGTTGAATGCTTTAACCACTGCCCCACCAGAGCTCCTTAGAAATGTGATAGGCTTTAGTATATCAGGATGCTGACAGTAACTCTTGGCCATATTTTTGGCTCATGCTCATTGATGTGCTGACTTTCATCCTCAACAGTATCTGAGATAACCTGTTTCATTGAACATATCCAGTGGGAGAAAGAATATTCCATACAATGTGGGCTAGACATCTAACTGGGTCATTCTTGGCTTGGGCTCATGTCCACCTATAGACCAATAATAGTTGCCAGGGAAATCCCAATATATTCAGTTCAGTGTGTGTGTGTGTGTGTGTGTGTATGAAATTAAAAAAATATCCACTGTTGGAGCTGGGCATGGAATAGACACCTGAATAAAACTAGAGTTTGAGTGGGGAGGAAGAAAGGAGAAATATAAAATATACACCGTAATATTCACCATTGAGACAAGTTCATAATACCAGATATGTTTTTTATATAGAAGATGTTATTGCTTGAATTCTAACTGGAAGGCTGGAGATTCAAACCCACCAGCCACTCCTTGGAAGGAAGGTTGGGCAATCTACTTCCATAGTGATACTACCTCGGCAACCCAAGGAGAGGTCGCTACGAGTCGGGACCGACTGGACAGCACATAACCACAACAACATTGCTTGAACTGTGGCCCCTGCCCCTCCATTTATGTTGAAGTCCTAATTTCTAGTACCTGTGAACATGACTTATTTGGAAATAGAATTTTTGAAAATTTTATCAATTAAATAAACATGAAGTCATACCAGAATAGAATTGGGTCTTAATCTAATCAGAATGGTGTTTTATAAGAAAGAGACACAGAGACAGACAGAGGGAAGACAGGCATATGATGACAGAGGTATGCTGTAGCTCCAAGACAAGGAACACATGGTGCTACAGAAGCTCAGAGAGACAAGAAAGGATCTTTCCATAGAGAATTTGGAGAGAATAGCCCCATAACACCCTGAATTCAGATTAGTAGCCTCTACAACTGAGAGACAATAAATTTCTCTTTGTTATATTGTTGTTGTTGTTATGTCCTATCAAGTCTATTTAGACTCATAGCAGCCTGTGTATGAACAAAACACTGCCTGGTCTTGCACAATTGCTGCTAGGTTTGAGTCCATTTTTGGAACCACTGTGTCAATTCATCTCATTGAGGGTCTTCCCCTTTTTTGCTGACCCTCTAATTTTCCTAGTATGATGTCCTTCTCCAGGAGTCCCACCATCCTCTCTTGTAAGGAGCATTCTTGTTGTATTTTTCCAATACAGATTTGTTTGTTGTTCTGGCAGTCCATATTCTGAATCGTAGTGACCTTATGCTGCAGAGCAGACCATCCCCATAGGGTTTTCTTGGCTGTAATCTTTACAAAAGGAGATAACCAGGTCATTCTCCCACTATGATTGTTGCCTGGAGGCTTTATCAGGATTTCCATTGACTTCTAGGTGTAGAATACTTTCACATGCACCCAGAGCCCAGTCCCACTTTAACCAATACCAAGCTTCAATGGCTATGTGGACTTTAAACTGCAGTTGGGCATCAGGCTTAAAATGTTAATTCAATACAATTTTTACTCTGTACCTATTCTATTTTCTTCATCTCTAAGGACAGCTTGTTCAAACTAATAAATCCACTACTTCCTCCAGAACTTCAATTTGCAGACTCTCCAGATGTTTCTACTTCATAATCTTTATAATTCCTAAAAATTTAATTGATGTTCCCTTTCCTTTAGAAACCCATTAGCAGAATTGGAAGGTGATTTGTGGTTAATGTGAAACAGATGAATCATATCTGACCTGTATTTTCCAACTGTCAAAATCCTTTCCACATTTCAAGGCCATGCTCAAATCTTATCTCCTCTGTGAAAGTTTTCCTTCAATTTGTATTTAATTCATAATGAATTACTTCTCCATCTGGGTTTCCACAAAATACCAACTTATCCATTTGTATGGTAAAAACCTGTTATTGTAGTAGCTAGCACCAATGTTAACTGTTGCAGAAAATCTGTTACACACAGAAATCCCTTGTCCTTAAGGATATCATGGAAAAAGGGTTAAATTCTCTGTCTTTCCTGGCAAAGACAGAAAAAAAAAAAAAAGAAACTACAAGTGGTGAGATACAAGGGGTAGGAAGCATTCAACAGAAGCTGCTGGCTGGACATGAACCTCCAACCTTTCAGTTAGAAGCCAAGTGTGTTAACCCTTTACATCACTCATGACTCTACTTAGAAATACACAAAAAGTATGGGATAAGCACACATGTCTACTCAAGGGGTCCTGAGTGGTACACTGACCGAATCCACTACAACTAGTAAATCAAGGGCAATGCAAACCAATCAATATAGTTAGTCATCATAACGAGCAATTATTGATTGCTTGCTGTATTCTAACACTATTCTAAGCTCTTTATAACTTTTAATTTATTTAATCCTTACAGCAACCTTATAAGGTAGCTAATGTAATAATTTCTGTTTTGTCATATGGAGAAAGTAGATATATCTCGGGGAGCAAACTGTCTAAACTGACACAAAGATTTCATGATGCAACTGAGATTTGAACCCTGGTTATATGATTCAATAACATGCTCCCTGAACATTCTGCCACCCATATGGCATTAATTCTCAATACAGGAGACTGGAGGCTGTTAAGAGGGGCAGTGGCTGAGTCATCTGTTCTAAGTTCATACCATACCAAGTCAGAATAAAATGAGACAACACATTTAAAGCAGTTAGCACAGAGTACTCAAAGAATATTAGCCACTGTTGTTATTTTTAAAAGGAGAACAAGACATAGCAGCTTTAAAAACTCTGTTTTCTAGAAATGTATCCCTTGGCTGTTTAAAAGCATTTCTTTTGGTATTTTAAAAAAAGTCTAAAGAGCCACTTTATTCTTAATATCTCTCTTGTATATGCCACGAGTTGGCTTCATTTCTTTACAGGGAATAAGGAAAGACGACAAGAGAAGAAGACAGAGATGGAAAAGGAAGGAGGACTAAAATAGATTATTACTAAGTGCTATTGAGACTGAAAGAAACTCATTCTGAACCAAGTCTTAATTATTGTACTTCTGTGTTTCCTGGGATCTGGTTATTAAATTGTTTCTTTCTGAAGGAAGCAATTTTTAATTCTCCTGAGAATTTCACCAATAACTAGTAAATATCTTCCACAAACAATATAAATATTTGCAATATATTTGAAAAAGTACTCATTCTTCACAGCTAGACTACTAATGCCAACATTTTCTGATTTCTTTAAAATTATAAATTGTATTTCATCACCATCTGAATTGTAGATTAACATGGATTGAATTGTGTCCCCAAAAAGATATGTTGAAAACCTAACCCCTGGAACCTGCTACTGTGACCTTGTTTGAAAATAAGATCTTTGAAGATGTTATTAAGCTAGCATGAGGTCATACTGAAGTACAATAGGTCCTAACCCAATATGACTATATTCCTATAAGAGAGGAAAGAGTCACAGACACAGAGGGAAGAAGCCATGTTATGATGGAGGTAGAGATTGGAGTGACGCATCTACAAATCAAAGAATTGCAAGGATTGCTGGGGACCATCAGAAACTAGGAAGAGGCAAGAAAGGATCTTCCCCTAGAGCCTTCAGGGACAGTACGGCCCTGGAAACACCTTGATTTCAGACTTCTGGCCTCCAGAACTATACACCGATAAATTAATTTTGTTTTAAGCCACCTAGCTGTGGTTCTTTATTATGGCAACCCTAGAGAACTAGTATATAGTCATAGAAATAGTACAATAATTTTAAACAAAACTTTTGTTTCTTCAAGATTGGTTGAATATCTCGGAGGAATGGAAAGGAAGATCCTGGGCTCTTACCTACTAAGTAAGCATCAATCAAGAATATTTCAAAGTCTTATCAATTCTACAGAACCTAACTCCTTCAGGCATGTTGAAAATTTCTACAACATGGGAAGATGATCTTATGACAAGTTTTCTCTTGGAGCAAAATAAACATAAGCTTCTCATTGCAGTTTTGGGAGCCATACAAGACCCAAAAGCTACATGCTGCACAATTGACAGTGACTGAGGGGGGACCTGTGCTTATTTATGCTCCTTTCTTTAGGGATGAGATACAATAACCAAATATATGTAACAGCCAGCCCAGTACAGGCAGCTACCAACCAGAACAAATGTTGAAACCAATTAGAAGGATGCTGTGGTCATTCAGAACAGAGGATGCAACCAATCAAAATCAATGTTGCAGCCAATTAGAATGATGCTGTGATCATTTAGAACCAGCGATGCAACTGGTTAGAACAGATGCTAGCTGAAACAGGTAAAGTCATACAGTGGGAATCAGCAGAGGGTCTCCCCTTTCTACAACTGATGCAAAATCTATTTGCACCCATATTATTCAACTTTTCTCACACAAATATAGAAACTTATCTCAAGAAATTCAAGTGATTTCTAGGACTCAATGGAAAATTTTCATTTTTCAAATCTCCCTCTTCTCCCAGCTATGTGGAGGAATATCTCCAGTAAGACTGATCTGAGAAAGGCATTTTAAGTAAGTAATAACTAACATTTATTGAACACATATGTGCCAGACATTGCACATGTATGATCTACCTTAATCATTACAAGAACCCTATGAAGTGGATACTATTATTATCCTTGCTTCATCTATGAGGAAACCAAGGCATACAGAAGTTCAGTAGCTTTCTCAAAGTCACATAACTAATACATGCTAGAGCCCATACTCAAACTTGGGCAGTCCTTCTTAATTACTGGTTATGATCTTATTAGCAAATGGACAGTCTCATCAACATCTTATTATGAGCCCAATTCAATCCTCCCATCTGGATAAAAGCTAAAGTGCCAAAGATATTTTCTGATTATTGGACCATTGCTGGAAACTCAGGATGTCACTAGCCACTGTCTCCAGGGTGGTTGCAGTTGCCACATTTCTGCTCAAACAGAAAACAGTCAAGGAGGACAGAAAAGAGAAAAGAATATTACCTTATTCTCTTATCTTCCACTCTTTTCAAATATTCATCTCTCTTTAGGACTCCTAGGATCATTTCCTTCTCATGATCTAACAAAAATGACAAATTGATGAACTCTGAGTTCTTAGACATGGTATTTCAGTAGCAGCTCTGAATCACAGAGGTTGAAAGTTCCAGAGAGTGAATCGATGTCCACAATTTTTAAAGTCTTGCTGATTAATTCAGGGTCACTCAATTGCTCGGTGTTGAGTGGTTTTTATAAGGTCGCTGCCGACTTGCTAATAGTGTATAGGTACTTTTTCAGGCTATGCAGAAAACAGACTCCACTGGGATTATATGCCAAGAAAGTCATTATGGTTTTAACTGAGAAAGATCTCCAAAGCCTTTTTTGTAGCGTCAGTTAGATGCAGCTGAGTTATCACTAATGATGCTCAACATTAATCCTCAGACAGCTACAGAGCAGGATTCTGAAAACACAACAAAGGTGGAGAAAACAAAGCAGAGAAAAATCAATTAAGCCATTTTCCCCATAGTACTGGTAAGTGCTTAATTTTTGTAACAGTGATATACCTAACTCTTTTTCAATCAGTAAACATGCTTTTATTAAATACTTACTGTGAGCTCTGGTGGCACAACGGGTAAAGCATTTGGATGCTAAACAGGAGGCTAGCTGTTCAAACTCACCAGCTGCTCTGCAGAAGGAAGATGGGGCAACCTAGTTCTGTAAAGATTTACAGCCTTGGAAACCCAATGGGATTGCTAGGAGTTGGAACCAACTCGATGGCAGTGAGTTTGGTTTTGGTTTAGTGTACTTACTACCATGAAACATTATTTATTACTTGATTCCAGGATCTCTGTGCAAATTCAGTTTCTTCCATTCTTAGGTTTCTCTGCTAATTCGGTCCCTTTACCACTCTTGCAGTGGACTCATAGGTGAAATAGGGGTAGCAACTTTGTGAGACCAAGTCCAGGACATATCAGGGCCCATAAGGGCTCCCTCTCCGTGTTCCTCCCTCCCTCCCACACCCAGAACCATAGCATAAAAAACACTGCTAGTGAAACAAGTACAAACTGGTGCTTTGTGTATCAACCTGAATACATCTCACTAACACATGTGGAAT
>NW_006922357.1:424120-427874 GCF_000298275.1 Orycteropus afer afer
GTTCAAACCCACCAGCCACTCCTCGGAAAGAAGACTGGGCAATCTGCTTCCATAGAGATACCGCCTCAGAAACCCAAGGAGGGGTTAACACATTTGTCACATATATATAAGGAAATGCATGGAGAATGCAGGATTGGGATTACCTCTGGGGGACAGGGGGGATGCAAGCAGAGGACGCAGAGGGGCTTCCACTGTACTGGGCAGTGTTTTGCTCTCAATGTGGATGCATGTATCTCAAAACATGAGCAGTTGTTTTTGTATCATTCTAAGTGTGTATTATATATTGCAAAATAGATGTTTTAAAGCTATGTTCACCAGACCCTGCTGCCCAACCTAACTCTTGAATACATTGTTTTATTGTCCTGTCACCTGTATTTTCTCTGTCCATCACCTTTATTGTGATGACCCTTAGGGTGTTCGACCTGGTTTTGTGATTTGCCATCATTCCATGCCATGTCCTTTAAATTTACCCCAGCTCTAGGAACTATAATCTACATGCAAGTTACACTTGGTTTGCTGGGCTCTAGCCAGGTTTCCAGGCATAATTAGATACACACACAAAGGCTGCTTTGAAACCTCCCAGCAGCCGTAAGGTCAGGTTGACCTTGAAATCTCAGGAGATCTGAAAGGATGGGATCTTAACTAGAGCCTCCCCAAATTTTAGAAGCCCCCATGTGATCATTCTATGCATTGTGCACCAACCAGAATGTGGCTGAAATGACTCAGAACTGAACTGCTCAGGTCAGTGCAGAATCTCTGGGTTTTCGCCAGCCCTTTCTTCAATTTCCAAACCCTAGACACACAGCAAGGATCAGAGGGCCCCAAGGTTGACATGAACAGGAAGCAAGAAGTTAAAAGCAAAAGGGGCTTTCAGAAAGGTTAAGGCAATTTTCGCATTTTGGTTTTTGCATCGCTGTCAACTGTGGTCTCCTCACGTAAAGAACACAATCAGTTTTTCCACCCTTTGTGCATCCCATCTGGTTTTATGCTGAAAATTAAATTGGTAACTCAGTGAATGAATACCTTCACATTACAGCCAGGTTCAGTTAAGACATATTTTATGTTTGAAATGTCAGAGACTGAGAATGTTCCATGTTTATAACTCTGTAGAATTGTTTAGAAATGTGTTTAGATTTTTTTTAAGGGGTTAGGGGCTATAAAAATGCTTGACCTGAAGCTAATGGCTCTCCCTGCTTGAGCTGTAAATGCAAACATTCCCTCTAAAACCCCAAGGGTCTGTCCCATGGATGGCACAAACTGAGAGGAATAACACCATACAGAGCCCTGGTGGTGCAGTGGTTAAAGAGCTCAGCTGCCAACCAAAGGTAAGAAGTTCGAACCCACCAGCAAGAGAAAGATGTGGTAGTTTGTTTCTGTAAAAATTGACAGCCTTGGAAACCCAAAGCAGTACTTCTACTCTGTGTTGCAGGATTATTATGAGTCGGAGTTGACTTGACGGCAATAGGTTAATAACACCATGGGCAGTACATAAAGGTAACAGAGAAGATAGGAAATCAAGCAAAGATGCAAGAAAAATAAAATTGCCCCGTGAGAGTGAATTTTGTTTTAAACTTTTTTTTTTTAATGTATATAATTTATTTTATTTTTGTGGTTGAGAACATACACAGCAAAACATACACCTATTCAAGAGTTTTACACATACAATTCAGGAACACTGATTACATTCATCACACTGTGTGACCATCCTCAACCTCTTTTTTTGAGTTGATACTCCCATTAACATAAACTCCCTGCCCCCTAAGGCTCCTATCTAGTCTTTTGAGTTCCTGTGGTCAAATTGACCCTAAAGACAGATTTTAAAAGAACATAATGCTCAAGGCAGACAAACTTGACTAATTGTGTTGGTTAAGTTTGTGTGCCAACTTGACTGGGCCTGGTTGAGTGGCTGGGCAGCGGGATTGTAGTATTCACCATGATGAGACTGGCAATCAATTCCATGGTAGAATCTACTGTGAGCAGCTGAGTAGCTACCTTAGGAATATGGTCTGCTTCCTGTGTATAAGCAGAAGCCTTGGGGAATGGTCTCTAGTTTATGGCACGCTTGAACCCTGCATGTAGCTGTGTCATTGTTTAGCAGCCTGCCATACACTGCTGACCTTGGGACTTTTAATGGACTTGAGTTAATGGGCCAATGTGTGGTTTGGTAACACAGGGATTGTGCCTTTCTATTTGTCGACCTTGGGCTTGTCAGCCTCAGCAGCCAGTAGCTGCCTGAGTGAAGAGATGCCTCTAGCTTCAGTGGGCCAGGAGCAGGAGGCAGAGCTAAAGCCCAAGGTCGAGGGGCTTTCACACAGGCCCTAGAGCGTGGCACTTTGAACTCGGACTTCTAGCCTCCTGAACTGTAAGAGAATAAACTCCTGTTCGTTCAAGCCATCCCATTTGTGGTATATTCTTGTTAGAGTGGCACTAGGTAACCGAAACACTAATGAAGATAAACTGCCATTGGATTTTAAGATTTCAAGGGATATTTCTAGTTTATGGTTTAAGGTTTATCTCAGGGCGATAGTTATGGGGTTTCATCATACCTTCATGGCTCCAGAAAGTCTGGATCCCATGAAGGATGCATTTTAAAAATTAGCTCTAAATGTATATGGATTTTTAGTCAGATTTTTTTTTTTTTTTTTTGGTAACAAGCCAAGACTAATGGAGCTGTTGTGTAAATGTGTGGTCAAGGAGATCAGAAGTAGGCAAAACTCTATTCAGAAAATCAAGATGTTTCTCCAGAAGGTAGGACTAGACTGTGATTATAACTGAGTAAAATGGAATCTCACTGATGATAATGCAGCCCTTGGGGAGAAATAGAGGGTAGAGAAAAGGAGACAGTGAGCTTGGGGCACAGACAAGGGAGCTCTAAGGATCTAGATATTAATGGTGCTCATGCAGACTCTGACCAAGAGAGAAGAACCTCGGCACCAAAGTGAAAATAACCTGTTAATTCCCTGTCGCCGGAGTTCCATGCTGGGGTGATAGAACCTCAGTCTAGCAAATTATCATGCCATTTATAATTCAAATCATACAACTAATTCCTCTTGCTCAAATTTCACTTCTTTCCAGACACTTTGGGTTGTGAATTGGCTTCCCATAGAACTCTGCCTTCAGGGATTGAATGTTCTGGTCCTGACAATGGAATCCTGCTTGTTTGATTTGGGAGCTCTGGTGGCATAATGCCTAAGGCATTTGACTTCTAACCAGAAGGTTAGCAGTTCAAACCCACCAGTCACTCCATGGAAGGAAGGCTGGGCAATCTACTTCCATAGTGATACCGCCTTGGAAACCCAAGGAGGGGTCGCTGTGAGTCAGATCCGACTCAAAGGCAGTGAGTTTGGTTTTTGTTAGGTTTACTTTGACTCTATGCCAATCTCTTCTGTATGTTGACCAAATCAAATTGCTGAGACTTTCCACTGAACACCAGCATTTAGGTTGTGATGAATTCACCTAAATAAATACCATATTTTGGTATCTCTTTCTAGCCAGGACATTCTAGCCTTGCCTATACATTATGAGCAAACATGTTTTGAAAGATGACAAAATGTTTTATAGGTCTTTGTACTGTTTTTCAGCACGGATAGCTTTGGACAGGTCACTAACTCTGCTGAGTGTAAAAAAAGATGTGATAAACAGAAATAGCATCATACGCAGAGAGACAGAAGTTAAAAAAAGAATCTGCTTTAACATACTTAAAAATAATAGGGGTTTCACACCTGTGGTTTCCAGCCAAACAAAAGACAGGCAT
>NW_006922357.1:428116-429792 GCF_000298275.1 Orycteropus afer afer
ATGGAGGGATGGACACAGGGAAGAGGTAACTATGGGGAGGAAGTGGGCAGGGAGCTGTTGCATTGTGGTAAACTGTGGTCAATGTCATGACACAAAGTGTATGTGAACTGCTGTATGGAAAGTGAATTTGATCTGTAAATCTTCACCCAAATCACAATTAAAAAAAATAAAATAATAAAAAATAATAATAGGGGTTTGATATTTGAGTCAAAGGAAAGGAAATATCTGAATATATCTCATTATGGGGCACTTGAAATGCAGCTTTAAAAATAGAATGGGTCTGGGAGTGCTTTTAGGAGGAAATTAACAAAAATAAAATTAATTTCCTCTTTGCCTTTTACTATGTGACAACACAACAGTTAGATGGATTTTCAGCACACTTACGGGGATGTTTAACATGCTTAGAATGCAAGCTAATAGCATATACAAAATCCACTCGGGCCTGCCTTTCAAACAGATAAGTAGTTATCCTGCAGGGCAGCTTTAATTGGAATATGGCAAGAATCCACATGACTTCAAAAGGTAGAGAATTGCCATGGAGGTAAAGATGCTGTGGAGAGAGAAATAAATAGTGCTTTCAGTATGAATCCCAAGCTGCATGCCTCTAGGGCAGATACAATGGAATTGTAGGCATTTACTGTCAATACTATGAACTGCCAAAAGAACAAACAAATCTGCCTTGGAGGAAATATACTCAGAATGCTCATTGGAAGAGAAGATGGACAGACCTTGTCTTATGTACTTTGGACATGTTATCAGGAGAGACCAGTCCCTAGAAAAGGACACCATGCTTGGAAAATTAGAGGGTCAGTGAAAAAGAGGAAGATTCTCAATGAGATGGATTGACATAGTGGCTGCAACAATGGCTCAAACATGGCATCCATTGTGGGAATGGCACAGAACTGGGAAGTGTTTTGTTCTGTTGTACACAGGGTTGCTATGAGTCAGGACCTACTCAGCAGTGCCTAACAACAACAACAACAAATTTCTTCTCACATGGGCAGCTTTGTGTGACACGATCTAGAGGGTGCAGTAACTGAGTTTTACTTTTTTCTTCTTCTTTAAAATTTTATTATAGTATGATTCTCTAAATAATAATACAGGCCAGCTAACAATACTGCCATCTCTATATTAATTCTGCAAGAGAAGTATTATCAGAATATTCCACAATAACAGCAGCTGACACTTAAGTAATTCAACTAACCCTCATGACTTCCTTCCATGAATGCAATTCTCTGATTACCCCCATTTCATACACGAAAAAACAGCCACAGAGAAGTTTAGTAACTTTTCCAAGGTTATCCAGTTATGAAGTGAGGAGATGGGATTTGCACTCAGAGCAATCTGGTTTCAGGAACTCTGCTTGTAACCACTACATTTGACTGCCTCTCTGTGCCTTCATAGAACAAGAGTACCTCACAAGATGTTATTAGAGATTATATGGAATTTGAAAAACTTCTGCTGTCCAAAGAAAGATTTGGATGCATTTAGGTAGACAGTTATACTTTATGTGTGTGTGTATATATACATACATATATATCTATATCTATATCTATCTATCTATCTATCTATCTATCTATCTATCTATCTATATATATATATATATATTTGTTGTTGTTAAGGGCCATTGAGTCGGACCCGACTCACAGCGACCCCTCCTTGGGTTTCTGAGGCAG
>NW_006922357.1:430563-431415 GCF_000298275.1 Orycteropus afer afer
TTCCCCTTTTTCACTTATTCTCCACTTTACCAAGCATGATATCCTTCTCCAGGGAATGGTCCCTTCTGACAATATGACAAAATAGGTGAGATGAAGTCTGGCCAAATTACAATGTTTTTGTTGTTGTTAGGTGCCATCGAGTCACTTCTGACTCATAGTGACCCCATGCACAGCGGAACGAAACACCGCCCAATCCTGCGCCAGCTCCATGATCCCTGCTATACTTGAGCCCACTGTCGCAGCCACTGTGTCAATCCATCTCGTCAAAGGCCTTCCCCTCTTTTGTCGACCCTCCACCTTACCAAGCATGACATCCTTCTCCAGGGAATGGTCTCCTCTGACAACATGACCAAAGTGGGTGAGACGAAGTCTGGCCATCCTTCAAGGCCATGATTCCAAGGAGCATCTCAGCTGTACTTCTTCCAGGGCAGAACTGTTAGTTCTTTCGGCAGTCCATGGTACCTTCAGCATTCTTCGCCAGCACCACAATTCAAAAGCATAAACTCTTCTTCGGTCTTCCTTATTCAATGTCCAGCTCTCACATGCATATGAGGAGATTTGAAATATCATGGCTTGTGTCAGGCACATCTTAGTCCTCAAGGAGACATCCTTGTTCCTCAGCACTTGAAAGAGTTCCTTCGCAGCTGACCTACCCAGTGCTACACGTCATCTAATGTCCTGACTGCTGCTGCTTCCATTGGCCTTGATTGTAGAACCAAGCAACATGATTCTTTGACTATCTCAATCTTTTTTCTATTTATCGTGATGTTGTTTATTGATCCAGTTGTGAGGATTTTTGTCTTCTTTATATTGAGATGTAATCCATACTGCAGACTGTATTCTTCAACCTTC
>NW_006922357.1:433300-440614 GCF_000298275.1 Orycteropus afer afer
GAGTTCCAGCATTATTTCTGTCACCAAGGCCAAATTTTCCAACCACCGGTGATTCTTCTTTCTTTCCAACTTTTGCATTCCAGTCACCAGTGATAATTATCACACCCTGATTGCAAGTTTGGTCAATAGGAACCAATAAAATTACAATAGAAACCAATAAATTTATTGTAAAAAAAAAAAAAGAGTGGATAATCAACAGTATTGGTAATTCCCAAGCAATTTACAAGAGGTCTTTTTGTATTTTGGCACTAGATTAGGAAAGTGTTAAAAAACCAAAAATCCAATCGTCAAATGTTTGGCGAGAGTGTGTGGAAATAGATATGTTCAAGCTCCACTGGCGGAAGAGGAAATGAGTCCAAGCCCTTGGTGGGAGATAATTCTCCATGGCTCTCATGTATCTGCATGTCTTATGAGTAGAGGCACTAACTTTCCTTTTGTTCTTGGCTATCTTCCCAAGGATGGAAGAGCACTGAAAGACAGAGTCTCACTCTGGAGCTAAGGGTTTGTTTGTTTACTATCCAGCATAATAAAGCTAAAGTCGCCCTACAGGGAAGACTGCTGGTTGCAGGCAGCCCGTTATAAAAGTTTTGGCTTTCCTAAACCTGAGGCTCCTCAGCTGTTATGCAAGCCCATTGCACGTGCAATATCCACCTGGCCACTTGGGGACAAATGGGAATGAATGCAAACATGGAACTCATGGTGCTTGCTGTGCCATGAGCAATAAAGTCCTTTGTCTCTGACCCAGGATCTTGGCATCTTCTGCCACCATTCATGAAACTTGTTAGCAGGCAAGTAGGGTAAAATCTCAAATCTGTGAATTTTTTCCACCCTTTATGGAGGATGAGTTGAATCTTTCAAAATTAAGATATCAATGTTTTTCAGCCCTGCGGTCCACTTTTGGAATCTCTCCCAAAGAAAAAGTAATACTTGCATATGTGTAATATATGGATAATTATTGCAGCGTAATTTTCAATAGTGAATAATTAATACTTAATTATTATTATTAAAATTACAGTAATATCATGGTGACATTTTATAAATGAGATATTTAAAAGGGTCTTGGCATGGAAAAAAATTTAAGCTGAAAATAGGAAGATATTTATGCTTTTATGTATATATAATACATGTGAGTGAAATGAGCCCTGGTGGTCCAGTGGTTAATGCCCCCAGATGTTAACCAAAAGGTTGGTAGTTCAAACTCACTAGTTTCTCTGATGAAGAATGATGTGGCAGTCTGCTTCTGTAAAGATTTACAGCCTTTCAAAAGGAGGCAGTTCTACTCTGTCTTTTAGGCACTGGGGATATGGTGGGAGCAGGAAACAATCCAGATTAGTGTGTGTGTGTGTGTGTGTGTGTGTGTGAGAGAGAGAGAGAGAGAGAGAGAGAGAGAGAGATGATCTTAGAAATATACAAGTGATATTGTCAGCAATAGGGAAGTTGGGGGCAATGTGCAGGTTTGGCGGGAACTAATGGGTTTTTGTTTCAGCCATGTGTGAATTAGGTGTCACCACACATGTTCATCAGCATGACAGTTTCCCTACCTGCATTAGTGCTTTCCTACATTGGATTCCTCCAAAATACAAATCTGATAGTTGTCACTTTCACACTTAATATCCTTCAATGTCTTCCCTTGGCCCTTAAAAATCCAAATTGCTCAATATGGTTTCAGAGACCCTACATGATGTAGCCCTTGACTATCCGTCTCTCATGTATTTACCCTCTGACCACATTCAACATTTCATTTTGCTAAAGAATCTTCCCTACTGCCAGATCTTCTTGCTTGCAAGATCCTTTGCCTGGGATACTACCCTCTTCTCTTCCCTCTTTAATGCCTAACTCCTATGTATTCACAGATGTCTGCTTAAGGAGCTCTGGTAGTGTAGTGCCTAAGGCATTTGACTGCTAACCAGAAGGCTGGAGGTTCAAGCCCACCAGCCACTCCTCAGAAGGAAGATGGGGCAATCTACTTCCGTAGTGATACTGCCTCAAAAATCAAGGAGGGGTCACTATGAGTCAGATCCGACTCAACAGCAGTGAGTTTGGTTTGTTTTTGAATTTAGCTTAGGTATCTGTGAAGGGCTAAAGAATGTCTCCTCCTCTCTCTCTCTGAAAAATGTATAGAATCCTTACAGAAACAATAGAAGACAGACACAGAGCAATCCCTTACAGACACCCAGACACTATGGAAGAGAGATCTAACATTTCTACTGTCTCAGGAGCATAGTACTGGGGGACACCAGACTCAATTGGCACAATAAAATACATAAAAGTATTGTTCCTCACTCTACATTGGTGAGTAGCGACTGGGGTCTTAAAAGCTTTCAAGTGGCCATCTAAGATGTATGTAATGATCTCCTAGAGTCAGAAGTGAAGAAGAGTGCAAAAAAACAAGGGCATTTGGAAGCAATCATCCTAGGACATGATGGTCCTCAAGACCAGAAGAACTAGATGGTGCCTGGCTACCAATGTTAACCACTCAGGAAAGGATCAAATCTGGAGAGCCTAGATAGAATTGGAGGAAAAACGTGGAACAAAATTCAAAAACTCAAAAATGACCAGACTTACTGGTCGGATGGTGTGATAGTTGGAGCTGTGTGTCAACTTGGCTGGACCACAATTCTGTGTGGTTTAAGTTGTTTTGATGTGGTTGTTCCCATGATGGGATCAGATGATTATGTTTTTAACAGGAAATTTGTTGAAAGGGAGTTCCCTATGGGTATGACCTGCTTTCAGTATATTCAAGGATATCCTGGGAATAGAGACATTCTTCTGTGGATCGGGATTCTGTTGTGCTACCTACAAATGTCTGTGAATGAACAGTCTACCATTCGGCCTGGAGATCTTGGATTTGTCACTCGTTGGAGTCAACAGCCAGTGTACTGCCTGCCAGCCTTGAGCTCCTCAGCCCCTTTGGTTGCAAGAGTTGGGAAAAGCCTCCAGCTTGACTTGGAAAAGCCTCCAGCTTGACATTTGATCCAGGAACTTTGGAATTGCCAGCTTCTATAAGAGTGTGAGCCATTTTCCTAATTTCTCTCTCTCTCTCTCTCTCTCTCTCTCTCTGTGTGTGTGTGTGTAAGCTTTACTGTTTTTTGTTTCTCTGGAGAACCCAGCCTAACACAGATGGGGTCTGGTGAGACCCCCAATCCCCAAATGCTATGGCCTTGGAATACATTCTGCACCTGGAATAAAACTCACTCCTAGGGCTGGCTCTCAGCCCAATAGTTAACAAGATGTACTCAACCCAGGGTAATGCTCCCATATACTCTATGAAAATACATCCCTTAGACCAATACACCACGGGACACCTGACGGGCAACATTCACATGGAGATAATGCTGGACAAACAAGAGTGCATAACTGTGAGGGGCACAGGGGGAGGGTTACTGGGCAGGGAGGGGAGGAGACTGGGTTAGGTTGGACATGGTAAATGGGGAGTGAAACTAAATGTACACATAACATTGAATGTAAAACAAACTCTTTAAAAAAAAAGAGTTCACATTCCAATCCCAGGAAACTGTGAACTTGTTACCTTACATGACAAAAAAACTTTAAAGTTGTGATTAAGAGGAGATTATCATGGAGATCCAAGTGGTCCTAGTGAAATAACAAGGGTCCTTATATGAGGGGGGAGCTCTGGTGGCATAGTGCCTAAGGCATTTTACTGCTAACCAGAGGGCTGGTAGTTCAAACCCATCAGCCACTCCTTGGAATGCAGGTTGGGCAATCTACTTCCATAGTGATACTGCCTAGGAAACCCAAGGAGGGGTCGCTATGAGTAGGATCCAACTCGATGGCAGTGAGTTATATGAAGGAGGTAGTAGAGTTAAAGTCAGAAAAGGAGTTGTTATGGCAGATGCAGGGCTTAGAGTGATGTGCTTTGAAGACAGAGGATGGGGCCATAAGCCAAGGAATTCAGGTAGCCTCTAACAACAGAAAAAGGCAAAGAAATGGATTCTCCTTTTGAGCATCCAGAAGGAATATATTCCTGCTGGAATTTTAGTCTGTAATTCTCATTTTTGACTTCTGATATTCAGAACAATAATACAGTTATATTGTTTTAAGACACTAAATTTGTGATAATTTGTTACATCAGCAACAGGAAACTAAAACATACCTATACAAAGCATTTTTATATCTGCCTCTACTTTTCCCATGATAACTTTATTGGTTGGAGATAGGCTAACATAATGCTATTCAAAGTTTGACCTGCAGACTGATACAGGTTTGTAAACTGTTACTGCTCTGCAATTAGATTAAGTACAGAAATTGAGAATAATCATTTAGAAACTTGTATAACAATGTGACAAGGTAGTTTTATATTTGTTGATTCTAATGTTAATTTGGACTTATATTTTTCATGTGTTTTATTTTTCATTTATCTAGTAACTTATTTTAACTATATTTTTATATAATAATTAGTCTGCAGTATACTGGAAATTAAAAGAAAATAAAACAACTTGGTCTTTCCCCACAGATATTTTGAGTGGCAGTGGGCTAGAATATGGTGTGAGACAAAGTCTCCCAAATCTCAATAGCATAAAACAACAGAAGTTTATTTCTTGCTATTCAAGATACCCTTCAAGGAGTCAGACTGACAGAGCAGCCATCATCTTGGTCATTGCCAGCTGTCATACCAGAAAGGCAAAGAGAGCTCTCGAAAGTCTCACACTAGGAATTAGATGTCCTAGCTTGGAAGTGACAAGCATTATTTCTACTCAAAACTCATTAGCCAAAGCTGGTCACATGGCTCTACTCAACCACAAGGGGGTCAGCAAGCACTATCCTATTCCCTACCCACAAGAGAAAAATACTAAAAACACTTAGTGAATAACACTAAACACTCACGATACTTATTTAATGTTGGTTTTCCCTGCTAGTCTCTAAGCTCTACGGGAGATCTTGTTTTGTCTTGATCACTACTGTACTCTTAGCACCTTCCACAGTTCCCAGCATCATAGTAGGTGTTCAAAACATATTTGCCGAATGAATAATTCATGAATGGCATGAGAAACAAAGCATTCAAGAAGTAACACCTAGAATAAAAATTGGAAGACCTCATCTCAAGATAGGATTTGGATCTGTTTGATACCCTCTGTCAAAATGGAGTGGGCAGATGCTCTGGATGAAGGTGAGCCATATTACAGCTCTGTGGGAGCTACTGCAGTGCTCATGGATCAACTACGGAGTGAACCACTGAAAACACTGTGGTTGATACGATGGTGGCCCTCTTACTATAGAGGTTTTCTTCTTAACTTCTGGTATGTTTCATTTAGCCAGATGAGTAGTTAACTCTCTTCCAATAATGTCATATTATAGCAATGCATAAGATATTGACATCCTTAGAATGGATGTAGGCAAAATGAACAATCTTTCACTTACTTAAAAAAAATACTAGGAAGAGTATGAGAATACGAGAAGGATATATCACACAAAATGTAAGAAGAACAGCAGTGACTAGAATTTCCTTGGATGTCTTCTATGTAAGTGGATACCAATAGCTCCAGATACAACATGAGCATTTCCTCTTTCATGTTCCAGTTATCCCTTGCTGATTAACAAACCATCCCCAAACTTGGTGGCTTAAAACAAACTCAAAGTTTTTTGAGTTGCCTGGGCTTAACTTGGAACCACTCATTTGAGGTCTCTTGTGAGGCTGTAGTCCGATGGAAGATGGGGCTGCAGTCGTATGAAGGCTGGAATGGATGGAATGTGAAAGAGTGCTGGAATTATGATAGTCACTTTGTGTATATTAACTCATTTTAATGTTAATAAAAAAGCAAGGGGATAAATAGTGATATCGCTATTTTACAGGTTAAGGAACTGAGATGATAAACTATACATGTTTTAAATACTTCATTGTCAAAATGGCTCCATGGTATTAGAGTAGTTTATCCATGTTATTGTCTCAAGTAGAATTTTAGTTCCATTAGTTTCCAAAGTTCATACTCTTTCCATCACACCATACTTTTTCCAACACAAATTCTAATAAGGTACACAAAGCTAGCCTTTGATTCTAAGGGCTTTGTATTAGCAGTCTTTACTCTGTGGACTATAAACTCTTGGGTAACCAGTTTTTAAATCCCGGAAATTGCCTCTGTTTGTTTATTAAAACATAAGTGTATTTATTCAAGAGAGAGAGTCTGCAGCTTTCATCAATCATTATGTTGCTGTTGTTAGGTGTTGTTAGGTGCTATGAGTTGGCTGCAACTCATAGTGACCCTATATAGAACAGAATGAAACACTGCCCGGTCCTACACCAACCTCACGATTCTTGCTATAGCTGAGCCTATTGTTGCAGCCACTGTGCCAGTCTATCTCATTGAGGGCCTTCCCCTTTTTCTCTGACCTCTTACTTTATCAAGCATGATACCCTTCTCCAGGGAATGGTCCCTTCTGACAACATGACAAAAGTAGGTGAGATGAAGTCTGGCCATTGTAGCTTCCAAGGAGAATTCTGGCTGCACTTCTTCCAGGACAGGCTTGCTAGTTCTTCTGGTACTTTCAGTATTCTTCAACAACAGCATAGTTCAAAGGTATCAACTCTTCTTTGGTCTTCATTATTCACATGCATATGAGGCGACTTAAAATACCATGGCTTGGGTTAGGTACACCTTAGTTTTCAAAGAGACATCTTTGCTCTTCAGCACTTTAAAGAGGTCTTTTGAAGCAGATTTGCTGATTCCCTTGGTTTGGATTGTAGAACCAAGTAATATGAAACTTTTGACAACTTCAATCTTCTCTCCATTCATTGTGATGCTGCTTATTGGTCCAGTTGTGAGGATTTTCATTTTCTTTATGTTGAGGTATAATCCATACTGCAGACTGTTGTTGTTGTTGTTGTTGTTGTTGTTGTTATGAGACTGTAGTCTTTAATATTCATCAGTAAATGCTTCAAGTCAAATGCAGCAAGCAAGGTCGTATCATCTGCATATTGCAGTTAATTAATGACTCTTCCTCCAATCCTAATGCCATGTTCTTCTTCATATAGTCCAGTTTCTTGGATTATTTGCTGTGGTAGTTATGTTTGTGTGTCAACTTGGCTGGGCCTGGTTGAGTGGCTGGGCAGCTGGTGGTAGTTACTCCGCATGATGAGACTGGCAATCAACTCCAGGGTAGGATCTACCACAAGCCTTTGGGATGTGGTTTGCTCCCTGTATATAAGGATAAGCTTTGAGAATGGGCTCTAGCCTATGGCATGCTTAGGCCCTGCATGTAGCCATGTCGTTGCTCAGCAGTGTGCCACTCTCTGTCGACCTTGGGACTTACAATGGACTTAAGTGAATGGCCTGCTGTGTGGTTTGGTAACATCGGGAC
>NW_006922357.1:440763-441730 GCF_000298275.1 Orycteropus afer afer
AGGACTTAAAGCCTCCAAACTGTAAGAATAAACTCCTGTTTGTTAAGGCCATCCCATTTGTGGTATATTTCTGTCAGAGTGGCCCTAGGTAACCAGAACAGAATATGGTACCAAGAGAGTGGGGTGCTGCTCTGACAGGTGCTTAAAATGTGGAAACAAGAGAGGAGTGTGTCCTTGACCCAAGACCCTGGCAGAGAGACCCCGGCATATGGCATGACAGACAGCAGGAGCAGAGCAAGAGACCAGCAGGAGAGATGGCAGGAGCAGAGCTGAGAGAACTGGCATGAGAAAGCAACAGCCTTACCAGCCCACAGAGGAGAAAGCTTGATGCCTTTGGTTAGGCGGCTTACTGGCAGAGTGGGTTGCCTTCAGGTATTAATTGGTAGAAAAGACCGGCATGAAATGGAGTAGCAAGTTGGCCAGTCCACAGAGCAAGAAAGCTAAATGTCCTTTGGGGCAAGAAGATTCCTGGCGGAGTGGGTTGCCCTCGGGCATTAATTGGCAGAAGCGGAGACCAAGGAAATGGAAGAAGAGCTGCCTCAGCCTGAAAAGGTAGGACCATTGCCTTTGTGGGTGGAAAGATCACAGCCCCATAAGTTTCAAAGAGCCAGGCCTTCACCAACTTGGTTCTGAAGTGTGGGGCTGCTCGTTCATGTGAGCCAGTGGAATGGAGCCATAGCCTCTGCCCAAGGTGGGGGGGGGCTTCCATGCCCAAGAGGGAGAGGAATGGGCCCCACCAGGCCAAGGGGGTAAGGCCACTAGTCAGGAACTAGGGGACTGGAGCCACCCGGTGGAGGAGATATGTATGGATGTCACCCAATGAAGATCTGTACAGATGCCAAGTTGACAAGAGGTAGAATTGTGGTAGTTATGTTTGTGTGTCAACTTGGCAAGGCCTAGTTAAGTGCCTGGGCAGTGGTGGTAGTTATTCTCCATGATGAGACTGACAATCAACTCCATGGTAGGG
>NW_006922357.1:443845-447370 GCF_000298275.1 Orycteropus afer afer
TTTGCCCATAGAATCTTTCAATATTGCAACTCAAGGCTTGACTATTTTCCTCAGTTCTTTCAGCTTGAGAAATGCCAAGTGTGTTCTTCCCTTTTAGTTTTCTAACTCCAGGTCTTTGCACATTTCATTACAATAGTTGACTTTGTCTTCTCAAGCTGCTCTTTGAAATCTGTTGTTCAGCTTTTTATCTTGTCATTTCTTCCATTTGCTTTAGCTACTCCCCATTTGAGAGCAAGTTTCAGTCTCTTTTGACATCCATTTTGGTCTTTTCTTTCTTTTCTGTCTTTTTAATGTCCTTTTGCTTTCTTCATGTATGATGTTCTTGATGTCATCTCACAATTCCTCTGGTTTTCAGTTATTGCTGTCCCATGAGTCAAACCTATTCTTTAGATGGTCTCTAAAATCTGGTGAGATATAATCAGGGTCATAATTTGGCTCTCATGGACTTGTTTTAATTGTCTTCAGCTTCAACTTGAACTTGCATATGAACAGTTGATGATCTTTTCCACAGTCAGCTCTTGGCCATGTTGTGGCTGAGATACTGCGTTTCTCTACTCATCAATTGTTATAGGGATCAAATATCTTCAAAAATGGTTTATGAAACTCTGTTGCAAATAATGGGCCATCCACAAGTCTTTCAGAAACCCTGTTAGAAGCCTTTATTTCTACTTGTCAGGTGGCATGTTGAGAACATTATCTTCTCTTGTCCCATTACCCTATCATGGGCCACTAGAATCCATGGAACTAGATTGCTTTCAACATATTCACCCACAATACTGTTTATTTACAAAAAAGTTCAGAGAATTTTGATTTCTGCTAACTATAATATCATTTTCTTGGTATGTACATCTATGTATGTGTAAAATAATCACTCTTATAATCTTACCTCCAAACATTTCAAACCCTGCTTGCTTCTCTTTGTACAGTTAAAACTTCCTATACATTTACTGACCCAGTAACAATAAATAGGGGATCATGATGTACATGCTGATATTCAAATTGGCTCAACTTATGCATTCCTATAAAGAACAGGAAGAGTGGGTTACTTGTTATCTGTAAACTTCTTGGTGATCACCTTCTTACACATTCTATATATTAGGAAGTGAGATATGGTAGATTAAAGAGGGTCACAAATTCTTTTCTACTCCTTAAATTGAGAGCTGGAATCTAACTTACCTCCTCCTGAATCAAGATGACTTCAGTGATCTTCTCAACCAGTAAAATCTGCCAAAGTAATGTTCTAGGACTTCTAAAGTTAGGCCATAAGATCTTTCACATCTTTCTCTTGGGCTTCTTGGAATGCCCAAGGGGGAAGATAGCTGCCATGTAAAAAGTTTGACTACCCTGTGATGATACTACCATGAAGGAGAGGGTACAAGTAGGTACTCTGGTCAACACTCCAGTTGTGTTCCCAGATAACAGTCAGCATTAACTGCCAGGCATGTGAATTTAATACTAAGATTTTTCTATATATAATGGCAGGCTGGAAGGCTCTTAATACCAAGTTAAGTGAAAATAAAAGTCAGGATATAGGAACCTAAATATTACAAAACAAAGAATACAAGACCCAAATATGATAGTTCATGTAAAAGGCTTATCTCGGAACTTAATACTTATAACCAAACCCCACTGCCACTGAGTTGATTATGACACACAGTGACCCTAAAGGACAGATAGAAATGCCCCATAGGGTTTTCAAGGCTGTAAATCTTTATGGAAGCAGACCATTTCATCCTTCTCCCATGGACTGGCTGGTGGGTTTGAACTACCAACCTCTTGGTTAACAGCCGAATGCTTTAACCACTATGCCCCCAGAGCTCATTAGTACTTATACACATTCAATAAATATTGGTTAAGTCAGCTTCAGATGCCATGATACACAACGAATAGATCCACTTATTTTCATGCTTGGCTACTGAACAGGAAAAGAACAATATAGTCATATAGCCTTGAGATTAATAAATCCATTCTTAAAAATAATGTTTAATTCACTAAGACATGCTCAGTCTTTAAAAATGGAACCAAAGAACAGACAAAATGAATTATAAAATATATAAATCTTCATGCAATAAACATGTATCAGAAACTGTGCTAGATGTAGGAGATAAACGGAGAAAACATAGGCTCGATTCTCAAGGAGATTTTCTACTTCCTAGGAGAGACAGACATATCAACACAAAGCACAGTCTTATAATTGTCCACTTTGGCTTAGAGAACACGAATAAAAGAACATTTAAGAAGAGGAGGGTGGTCATTTTAGGTTGAGTGGACAGCAATTGAAAAAGTCATAAGAACAAATGAGTAGTCCAGAGAACAGCGAAAAATCCCAGGACTGGGGTCTGGGCTAATGGAAAAGAATTGAGAGGTAAGAGGCATGCCTGCCTGCCTGGGAGTAAGTTGGTATGCAGATAAAGCATCCAGACTTTTGCTAGTGATTTTTAAACTATGTTTCCAGGGGAACAGTTCCTTAGGAAACACAAGGGAGGCTCAATGACCAAGCTTGTGACACCAACTCCTGCTTCAAACAGAGTAGCTCTCCTTTGGTCTGTTCTATAAGTTAGATTTTCCAGCAGGATTTGATCTGAACAGAGTTTCATTTCCTTAAGAAGTCTGAAAATTGCTCGCATACCATTTATCTGTTGAAAGCTTTTAAGCCAAGGAATAACACAGTCCGATTTCTAGTTTTGATTTGTGTCTTGACAAACACTACCATTCAGTGATTAGATGAAAGAGAGAGTAGAGGTCAGGTAAACAATGAGAAGGCTCTTGTAGGAGTGCCATGGAGAGATGAGGCACTAAAGCTGTGGTGATGGGAAAGGAAATAAGGGTCATTTTTTTAGATATTTAGGAATGATTTCAATATGTTCCAGTAAACAACTAGATGTAGGTGATCTGGGAAAGGAAGAGCCTGAGTTTGACGTTTCTAGCACAGGGAACTGAAAAGGTTTGTAAGTTTTAAAGTACAGAAGAATCAACTAGGGGGCTTGCTAACAAAATAGATTCCTGAGGGTCCATATTTAAAGATTCTCATTCAATAGGACTGGGATAATGCCTAGGAATGTTGATGGCAATGCTATTAACAGAGATGGAGAATATAAAACAAAAAGGCTGAGGTAGAAAAAAGATAATTTATTGCATGTTGTTGCTGTTATGTGCCATCGCATCATCTCTGACTCATAGCGATATTTTGTACAACAGAACGAAACACTGCCTGGTCCTGTGCCAGCCTCACAATCCCTACTATACCTGAGACCATCACTGCTGCCACCATGTTAATCAATCTTGTTGAGGACCTTCCCCTCTTTCATCGACCCTCCACTTTACAAAACATGACATCCTTCTCCAGGGAATGGTCCCTTCTGACAACATGATCAAAGTAGGTGAGACAAAGTCTGGATGTTCTCATCTCCATGGAGCATTCTGGCTGAACTTCTTCCAGGACAGATTTGTTAGTTCTTTTAGCAGTCCATGGTACTTTCAGCATTCTTCGCCAGCACCACACCTCAAAATCATCAACTCTTTTTT
>NW_006922357.1:455096-455705 GCF_000298275.1 Orycteropus afer afer
GTCCTTGGGGTTTCTGGAAAGCAGAACATGTTCTTAAGCCCCAGGAATCTGCGAGAACACTGTCTCTTTAAATATCCACAATAGTCAAGCTGCTTTTTAAATCTTCAAAATGGCGGCACTCTCTGGACCGGCAAAAGTCCACAGCTCAGCCCACCTTTCTCTTCATCTTCTCCGTTTGTTCCCCAGCCACCGTGCACAGTACTCCGTGCAGTCCCTGGCTAGGAGGGTGATTTTTAGGTTATTTCTTATGTCCTACCACCCCAGGAATCTGCAAAAGCACTGTCTCTTTAAATATCTACAATAGTCAAGCCGCTTTTTAAACCTTCAAAATGGCGGCACCCTCTGGACTGGCAAAAATCCGAGCTCAGCCCACCTTTCTCTTCACCTTCTCCGTTTGTTCCCCAGCCACCATGCACAGTCCTCCGTGCAGTCCCTGGCTAGCAGGGTGACTTTTAGGTTAATTCTTAAGTCCTACCACCACTCGGGAATCTGAAAGGTGTCTGTGCTGTCGGGATCACTCACCACCGCTGCCAGACCGCAACTCCATATGTCTCCTTTTTTGGTATTTTCACACAAATTCTTCTGCTAGTTGGGGTTTAGTCCACTTCT
>NW_006922357.1:456054-462799 GCF_000298275.1 Orycteropus afer afer
ACCAGTGGCTCAGCCTCAAAACTCACATCAACACGTCACCATGGTAGGACAAACCGACAGATAAGTTTGTCTCCCTCTCATTCCTTATTCATATTCAACTCTCAGATATGTTCAAGTCCAGGTATTTATGAGACAAACATCAACAAGGATCTATCCAGAGGAAATTTGAAATTTTTTTTTCTTCCTTCCACTACCATTGATTCTGACTCATGGCAACCTCACAGGACAGAGTAGGACAGTCCCATAGGGTTTCCGAGGCTGAAAATCTTTACAGAAGCACACTGTTGCATCTTGCTCCTGCAGAAAGGCTGGTGGATCTGATCCGCAGATCCTTCATTTAGTACTCAAATACTTTAACCACTGCACTCCCAGGTGCTCTTATGTAAGTCGAGTATGATGATACTAATACCTATCTCACAGAGTTTCTGGGAGGACCCAAAGGAACTACTAATGCAAAATTCCAAGCATAAACCTTATCACAGGGTTTTTCAGGTGAAGTGATAGAATTCCTCAGATATGAAATGCAAAGCCAAAAGGAAATATTTATATGTTTCATACTATGAAAGTCATATAACTAATTATAAATGTCATATCATCCATGTTAAATTATATTTTATGTTGGATTATATATTTCCTGCTCCATTATTTTCCTTGTCTTAAGGCCCTTTCTTTATGGCTTATGGTAATAATGATAGTAACCACATTGTTGGGTGCTGTGGAGTAAATTCTGACTCATTGTGACCACATGTGACAGAGTAGAACTGCCCCACATGATTTTCTTAGCTGTAATCTTTACAGAACCAGATCTCCAGATCTTTTTTCCTTCAGAGCCTCTGGGTGGATTTGAACCATAGACTTTTCAGTTACCAGTCAAACACTTAATGCTTGTGCCACCAGGGCTATTGTGATAGTAAGTAGAGCACTTATTATACATAAGTGCTAGGCACTGTTCAAAGGTCCTGATTTACAAATATTAACTCATTCGCTCAGCACATCAACAGTTTCAGCTATTTACTTTTATTATTCCCATGTTACAGAAAGTGAAACCAAGGCCAAGAAAGGTTAAGTAACTTGCTCAGTGTCACACAGCTAGTAAGTGATGGAGCTGGGATTCAAACAAAGGCAGTCTGTCTTTAGTGACTGTATTCTTGATCCCTATATAATACTGTACTATAGAATCGAATATATATGTGTTTGTGTATATGTGTGTGTCTATATACACATACAGCAATATAATATATGACATAAAACATACACATTTCATCTTGTCTTGGTCAATCTTATACTCATTTCCAGCACTTTTAGTTTTTTCGAGTGCAAATTTGTAAATATTAAAAAAAAACTGCACAAAGGTGTACAATTGGACATATAGACACACTTGAAAAATGAAAGCTGGAGTGTGGTAAATGCAGAACTTTTTGTTTCTTTTATTTCTGAGAAGGGTGCTCTCTAAGGCAGTGCTACTGCAAATGCAATTCATGGACTGGGCTAATCTACAAACTATTAGTTAACAGTGTGGACAACTTGTGTACAGAAATTTGACAGTGTTTAGAAACATTTACAGCAACTTGATGTTGATGTGACTTTGAAGTGTGTAATCAACAAAAGTATTAGTTTGAGGTGGTTTAGAAAATTTAAAAGAACAACAAAAAACTGGTTCTTAGCCACAGAGAGTTTGGGTAACACCACTATAAGGTGATCCTCAACATATTTTCTTTAAATGTACTTCAAACTAGATATTCTCTCTACCAAGAACAAAGCTCAGACTTCTCCACACCGTGTTCTATTGTAAGACAGAGTCTAGAAAGGACATAGATATGACATCAGAGCTGCTTTCTCTGACTGAGGAAAGATATAAAAGTTCCAGCAGTGGTCAGGGTATGAGGGTCAGAGGGACATGAGGTTAGCAAGGATAGGATGCAGTTTGGCTCCAGCAAGCAAGGACAGGGAGCCAAGCTGTGGGAGTGGGAGCTGGCAGTGGATGAGAGACTGGGAAGTGCGGAGGGAACCAGAGGTCTATAAAGCTGGGTAATGATGAGGAACTCACAGAACACAGGGCCCCCTTGACCAAAGGTCATCAAGAGAGGAGGCTAACCAGTGAAACATTGGAGACAGGGCCAGATTAGTGACAGTTTAGCAGATACCAGCACAACCGCAGTGAGCCTGAGAGGAGAGAGAAAGGTGGAAATTGGAGTGTCAGAAAAAAAAAAAAAAATCCCTGGAAGATGCCTTTAGAAGTTACTTAACTTGACCAAGGTGAGTCTGGTAGAGGGTAGAAGTTAAGAGCAAGGTTTCTTATTCAAATCCAGGCTCTGAAACTTGGTAGCTGTGGGATCTTGGGGACATGACTCGACCTCTGTATGTTTTGGTTACATGTAAAGTACCTGACCAGTTCTTGGGTAATGATACATCCTCAGAAAGTGTTAGTGGTTACTGTTACTGGTGACACTATTGAGGCAACATTTCATGTTTGCTGATCTAGGTTCAATAATTTTCCCAATAGAATCAAAGATTGCCACCGATTTTTTTCTTAGTTGCTCAGGAACCTACTCCACAGGTAAGTCTGAGTGGAGCTAATATTTAGTTTTTTCATATTGTGCTTAAATATAAAGCCACATATATGACTATTGTTCAAAAGAACAATGAGCAATTCAGACAGGAACTCATTAGACAGAAAATCAATAGCTGGTTTGTTGCACAAAACTGACTTAGATATATATAACCTTCCTGTGTTCGGAGCTCTAACAAAATAATGAATTAGATGACAGCTGTGAATGGTTTCCAGCTGCTTGAACAGGCCATGCAAACAGATCATCTCAGTATTTTTTTTTCTTGTTTTGGTCCATATTACCAACTGGACTTCCTTATGGTTAAGATCAGTCATACATTTCCTCTGCTGTTCTCTCAAGTCTAAGAGCTCTGGTGGTGCAGTGGTTAAGACATTCAGCTGCTAACCAAAGGTCAGTGCTTCAAACCCACCAGCTGCTCTGTGAGAGAAAGATAAGGGCGTTTCCTTCTGTAAAGGTTTATATAGCTTTGGAAACCATATGGGGCAGTTCCACTCTGTCCTATAGGGTTGCTACGAGTCTGAATAATGACTCAATGGCAGTGGGTTTGGTTTGGTTTTTATTCTCTCAATTAGGGGCCCTAGTGGCACAGCGGTTAGGTGCTCAGTTGCTAACCAAAAGGCCGGTGGTTTGAACTCAGTAGCTGCTCTATAGGAGTAAGATGTGGCAGTCTGCTTCCCTAAAGATTTACAGCCTTGGAAATCTACTTTGTCCTATAGGATTCTATGAGTCAGAATTGACTAGACAGCAGTGGCTTTTGGGTTTGATTCTCTCAATTACAGGCAATGACTCTTCCATCACAAAATAGATTTTAATACATATCTGGTCCTAGTCAAAGTATGAAACTTCAAAATTACACATTTGTTTTTGGGCACAAACATCTTTGGTTGGATCATTATTTGTTAAAAGTTAAAAAAGTACCTATTTTGTATTAGGACCTTACCACTCTGTTTGCAAATTCATCCTTGATACCATATCCCTTGATGTGAACAAAATTAATTACATGCGTTTTAATCACATATTAATTTCAATGTGACTGCATGCCAGGAGACTAATACATAGCTCTTGGGAGGATATACTAACTGATTTGTCTGTACTCTGTTACTTAAATAAATATGCTTGGTATAATCTCTCCTGAACTGTGTTTACCAAGTGGGTTGTTGCTGATGTTTCATTTTTGTACTCAGGTAGAAGCATGTTTAGCTTTAAAGTCTATTTTTGCACACTGAAACATCATTTTATGGATATATTCCATGTCTGAGTTCCCCATACACACCCCATCTCCCACCTCGTCTCCACTATATTTTCTGGTAAAATCTACCAGTTCTATTCTTAGAAAACACTGTAGCATTAAGTGATTTTTTAAAAAGCATATTGTTCAGTCTTGAGGATTTTCCTTGTTTTAAAACAAAATATATCTTAGAATTGATTATTTTTTCATTTTCTTAATTTGCCTCTGAGTTTTGATACTCTCTCAGAAATATTTTCTAACTGTATAACACTGAATGAAGATGCCACTAAAGCCTATCCAACTCACAGTGACTCCTCCTAGGTTTCCCAGGTGATATCTCTATGGAAATAGTTTGCCCAATCTTCCTTCTGAGGAGTGGCTGGTGGGTTTGAACCACCAGACTTCTGGTTAGCAGTTAAATGCTAGTTAGGCACTACATCACCAGAGATCACTTTACAAGAACTACAAACCCTTACATGATTTGGATGTGTCCTTAATGTAAGAATGGAGTGTTTCCTGGCATTCGATTAAAAAAGATTAAATAAAATTAGCCTGGATAAGCTAACTGCTGTAAGGACTGGGAACTGCTAAACTAAACTTTAACAAGAGTTACAAATGGTACTGTGCCTACTTGAAAACTTGGAAATGAATGCTATTTATGGTTCAGTGAGAGTAAGACTGTAACATTTTCACTCAATGAAGAAGAAAATGATGTAAAACACAACTAAATTATTTTAGTAGCTGATAATACTTAGAGCAAAGTAAAGAAACTAAGGTGAGAGCATTTAAATGAACAAGAAGTAGTTAAAATAGGAAACAAAAGTAAAAGGACAACTATCAAAACTGAGTTGGAACTTATGAGATGGTAGCAAAAACAAATAAAGGTGAAAACTCACACACCCAAAGGAAGTATCCCCATGGCCAGCGGTCCCAATTACATGCAGCTCAAAGCAGCTGCCAATAGAGAGCATCAGTATTTCAGAGTCTTGATGCTCAAATAGAGCATCAGGGATGAGAAAATCAGACTCTTCTTGCACAGTATTACTGGATATTAGAATACTTAGTGTAAACATCATTTATGTAATTTATATATATTATGAAAAACAATCAAAACAAACTTGAGTTGCAACATGCAGTAGCAGCTCTGGGACTCCAGAGCTTGTCCTCTTACCTGTATTCTAGTGCACACAGAGGTTGAGATGATAGCGCTCAATGGTTGAGAATATGCGCTCTGCTGCTGGGCTGCCTGGATTTGAAACCTGGTTCAACTGTCCATTAATTATGTGTGAAATGTCATGATGATGATGATAATAATATAAGTTAAACAAGTGTAAAGCACTTAGAAAAAATCCCGAAACATTTTAAGTATTATTATTTCCCTTTTCTTAATAAGAAAAAGCAATCATCCAAGGTGAACTATGACATGCTAGTGAAAATACAAACTCTGAGCAAAGATCCTATAAATTAAGAGGGATGGACTTTCTAAGGACCCTTGTATTCTGAAATGCTATAAGCCTATGCTCAATAAGGAAAAGGATTTCTAGAATACAGAGGACAGTTGAGGCTGCTACCTTAACAGTTGGACATTGGGATGATGACATTTTGATGCCATTGACATACTTACCTAAAGGACCAACTATTTGCTATTATTTTTTTCCTTTAACCAAGAAGTGTGTCTGATAAATCCTTATCTTCATCTGGGAGCCCCCAGTGAGTGCTGAGAATGTCCACCCCTCTGTGATTTGCATTTCCATGATCAGTTCTGTCCTCAGAGGCCATGGTTACTTTTAGTCTGAGTCACAGGGGTTTACCCTGGTACAGCTATACACTTTGTAGTTCTATATTTCCATCCTTGTCCTGCTTCTCATCTGGTGTCTCAATCCTAATACCTTTTTCCTACCACCCAGAGGCACCTCAAGAGAAAGATTTGGTGACCTACTTCTGAAAAAAAAATCAGCAAATGAAAACCCTATGGAGCACAGTTCTAAACTGACACATGTAGGGTCGCCTTGGGTTGTAACAGACTCAACAGCAACTGAACCTGAATCTTGTACCCACAATTTGCCCCATTCACTGACCCTTACTGCCACTCTCACGCCTATAGAGTGCTTACTATGTGCCAGACACTGTTTTAAGTACTTTATATCTGTTAAACTTTTAAATTCTGCAACACTCCTGTGAATGCAAACTATTATTACCCCCACTTTACAGATGAGGAAACTCAGGAACAGAGAAGATAACTAAATCTCCCAAGCTGACAAAACTAGTAAGCAGCTGAGCCAGGATTCAAACTCAAGCAGTCTGCCTTCACAGTCCATGTTCTCCACTCCTAAACTGTGTTGCTTCAGGATCTTAAGTATAAGACTAAGGGCCTTGGTCCCCTCTCCTGAGTTATTCTTCTAATAAAAAATCTTACTTTAATATGTAATTATAACTAATACTTTTATAGTGCTTCACAGTTTGAAATGATTTCACTTTCATGACCTTCTTTTTTCCTTGTGACAATTGTGTGAGATGGGATGAGAGTAAGGAAAGTGAGGCTCACAGTGAGACAAAGTACACAGGAGCTAGCAAATGGTACAATCAGAACTTAAACCTGGATCTTTGGCTACCAAAGCCTGTGTCATTTCCACCAACCCCATGATGCTGTGCCTAAGTCTGGTGGGTTGTGTGTCAATTTGGCTAGGCCATGATATTGAGTGGCTTGTCTGTCTGCTTGTCCATAGTTATTTCTCTTGATGAGATGGTTGTGGTGTAATCACCTCTATGGTGGAATCTCTGTGAGCAGTTAATAAATTGAAGGGGAGTTGCCTTCAGGGTGGAGCCTGCTTCCAGTACATATGGAAAGGAGGGGAGATTTTATATATATACATAACCATGGATCCAACTCATAGCGACCTGTTCTTGGGTTTCTGAGGTGGTATCACTATGGAAGTAGATTGCCCAG
>NW_006922357.1:463749-470595 GCF_000298275.1 Orycteropus afer afer
CTAAGGCAGCTACTCAGCTGCTCATAGTAGATTCCACCATGGAGTTGATTACCAGTTTCATCATAGGAAATACTACAACCAGTTGCCCAGCTATGCACCCAGGCCCAGCCAAGTTGACACACAAACTTAACTACCACATAAGGTTTGGGAAAAGAAGATATATATGAGATATGGACTTCTTGATTGAGGTGGACCCTAACCAAGTCCTTAAATTCCAAGTAGTTTTTGGACTAAGGGAGGGGAAGATGAAAAAATAGAGAAAAAAAAGAAAGAACTGAAAAGGGAGATGGGAGCGGATGGCTTCTAAACAGATTATGATGAAAGAAAAATAAAAAGATTGGTGGTGGTTTGGGTGTTAAGAGCAAAGGAAAAGTTAGAAGCAAAGCTGACTCCAAGATTTCAAATGTGAAAAACTAGGAGATTGTCAATGTCATTAGCAGAAATGTGGATGAAAGTGGAAGTGGTTTGATGGGATAAACAGCTTGGCTACAGTCATGATGAATATAAAGTGAGAGTTGGATACCCAAGTGGAAAAATATATAACCGATGAAAAGAAAGATATAAGATCTAGAAACAGATATCTGGCAGACATTAATTTAGAGGCAAAATTTATAACTATAGGTTGATGAAGGAGCCTGGTGGCAAAATAGTTAAGCACTCAGCTGCTAAATGAAGGGTTGGCAGTGAGAACCCACCTGCAGCACCATGAGAGAAAAGCCTGGGAAATTTGCTCCCATAAAGATTACAGCCTAGGAAACCCTATGGTCAGTTTTACTCATAGGGTGGCTATGAGTCAGAATCAAATTGGTGGCATACAACAACAAAGAGTTGATGAGAAGTCATGAGAAATCACAAGCAAATAAAAGGAGTAACAGAGTATAGAACAAATGCTAAACCTCTGAGGGGAGTGTTAAACTCATACTTAGGGAGAAGAAGAGGAAAAAGACAGATGGAAAGTGGTTGAAGAGTAGATGAAAATATAGCATAGAATTGTGGACACCAAAGAAGGGGATAATTTCAAGAAGTAGGAATTGGTCATGAGCATCACATAAAGTAAATGATTCAAATGAAATGAGGATTTGGACAGTATCCTTCATAGCACTTGTTACAAACTTAGTGAATTAGCTAGTAAATTAACTTCTTTCCAAACTAGACTGGAGGTGCATAAAAGCAGATGTAACTCCAGTTCTTAGCAGGGCTGAATGCATAGCTGGCAGTAAATAAATTTTTTTGAATGGATGAATGAATGAATAAATAAAAACCATAATTGGATTTACTAATAGCAGTACTCTTAGAAGTAAAGTGTCTATAAAGTGACGGAGGTGGACATAACATTGTAGAGGAATTTATAAAAAGGTGGGATTGTAAGAGAGAGAGTGGGTGAAAGGAAGTAGGGGCAGGCTTTATAACCACTTCGTAGAGAAGGGTTTTTGCTGAAAGGAGAGAGAAATCCAATTACATGAAATTCCTATCCTAGTACTCTATACGTTTATCACATCTTGTTCTCCTAAGAGCTCTGCCTTACTTCCAGATCACCTTCCAACTCAAGGTAGCCACCAGGTGCCAACTCTACAAATGATGGCAGCAATGTGACACATCCATTTTATTGCTACTTTACTGGTGTCTTCAGTAGAATCAGATGTCCATGGTATAAGCATAATGGGAGATGTAGAGAAAGCCTAGCAAGGAAAGAAGGAAAGAAAGAAAGAAAGATAATAATACTACTCACAGAAGGTGACAACAAGGAATGAAACAAGATTAGAGGGAAGTTAATGAGTTCTGCAAAGTCATCTAAAATGTTTGAATGTGGGAATGATAACTGGAGAGTGAAACCAAATGCACATGGACTGTTGAATGTAAAACAAATTCTGCTCTGTAAATTTGCACCCAAAGCACAATAAAAAAGAAATTAAATAAAATGTGCAAATGTATGTGTGTTTAGTGGGTGGGAGAGTAAAAGAGAAAGTGACAGCATGCGTGAACACAGCATATGGGATGTATGAAAATGTAGTAACAAGTAAATTCTAAATAGAAAGTATTAAAGACGATTAGCTGAGTGTTTACAATTGCTGGCAAAATAGTCATAACATATGTCATGGTATAAAAAAACTTAGGTAAAACAAACCCCTCATTTGACATTTAATATAAAGGTGCATTTCCTTTTCCTTCCTTTAATATACTAAATAATTAAGGTAGTAGTTTCAACAAAAATACTAAATGTGTCTCCTGGGCACAAAAAGATAGAAACCTCGATAATTTCATTCCTCACACCTACTAGAAGACTTTACCAAACGTGAATAAATTGAGTGACAACACAACTAATTTTCAAACTTGGGCTTGCAGAGAATTTCAGGAAATTATAAGCACATAGAATAAACATGATTCAACATCTAAAAGACCAAAAGACATTTTCTCACCTTTCCCATTATCCCTTTCCCTCATGTTAGTTGACTGTATGTAAATGTATATGTACATATATTTATGTGTGTAGATATATGGAGGGATGTAGGGACCTGACCTAAGATTTAACTAGAGTAAAATCTAATGGCTTCATGAACTTGCATTATGAAGCAGAAATTGTAACGATCTTGTTTAAGCTGTTGTCTACACATGTAAATAACTTGCTATAAAGGGAAAAAAGTTAAACACCCAATTCCTGTTCTTTTTATAAAAAAATTTCTGTTCTTAAAATAATTTTTAAGAAGGATAGGATTTAAGTAGTATTTTAAAATGCATTCTCATATACAAGTAATATTTTCTATCCAGTTTTTGAATGCTTTCAATATATAACTCCTTTTTTCCTCCAAGAATATAGATTGATATATTATGTTGCAAAATATATTTTTTATATATGAGGAAGCATAGAATTGCTAATTAAAACAATCTACATCACTTTAAAGAAAAATGTTTAAAATAGCCTTATGTAGCTTTACAGTATATATTCATATTCACAGTCACTATCTCATCTCCACACGGTGGCTTCGACGATAGGCTCAGGTATGGCAAGGAATGTGGAGCTGGCGCAGGATTGGGTGGTGTTTCGTTCTGTTGTGCATAGGGTCACTATGAGTCGGAAATGACTCGATGGTACCTAACAACAGCAACAACATCTCATCTCATCATGATGTTAAAAATACCATATCCATGGTGAAATCACTCCAGGCTGTTCAGACTTTAGCAGCCCTTCTACAGAAGGTACATACACATATTGGATATTTAACCATGTCACAAGAGGGACTGAATGCAAAAACCATTCAACAATGAAACATCTGAGTGTTCCCATAAATGAAAGAAATGCAGAACAAGAGGTCACATAGAGCTGTGAGCGGTTTTTGGCAAAGTGACACAGTACTTCTGGTCTGAACTAGATTTATGTCACTAGGATACATATTTATTCCTGGAGACACGTGTTGTTCAGTGGGATCTAGTACAATGCTTCACCTTGTAGATTAAATTAAATGCTAATAACAAGTGGGTACTTAGTTTTCCCTCCCCAGTCCATCAAACTTATAGCAGCCCAATACTAAATTATCCTTCTTTACCTATTCCATAGTGGAAGGAGACATTTACTTCCTGACCAGCAAACCAACCCTGTTCCCAGCACTCACATAATACAAAAATCAAGAAAGCAGATGTCACACTGGAGATCTCCAAACACGTTACTCTTACCTCAGTCTGAAGGCTGGAATATTTTTATAGGCTCATTTTTCTTTCAGACCTAAATTGTAGACTGCTGGACTACTTGACCCTTATGGAGTGCTGGGAGCAGGAACTTGAAAAACCAGCCTCTAGTGTTCCCACACTCTGTTTACACATTAAACACACCCAATAGCACCGAATAATGTTTGTCTGTGGTGGACAGCTATCCAAGAAGCTGGCGGGATCTCCACAGCTGTGCTTTCAAAAAGGAACGCCCCTGTGGATCAGCAGGGGGAAGGTACTATTGCTTCACCCTCTAAGACACATCGAGGAAGATTTTTTACACAAGACACGTTTGACATCAATGTTTTAAAGGGGATTCATTCTTTTAATGTTCTCTTCTACCCAGGAAGGAGTCTCTGTGTGGTGCAACTAGTTAGTGCTCAGCTGATAACAGAAAGATGGGAGGGTTGAGTCCACCCAGAGGTTTTTGGAAGATAGGCCTGATGATCAAGTTCCAAAAAATCAGCTAGTGAAAGTCCTAAGGATCAGTCTGATCCCATTGTGCATGGGGTTGCCATGTGTTGGGGCTGACTCAGTGGTAGATAACAATAATAATCCAGGAAAGAAACTATTCTTAACAAATCTGGGAGTGGAGGAGAATCTATGTAATGATAACAACTACACACGTGCCAGGCACATTCTAAGTGCTTCACACATATCAACTCCCCTGATTCCCAAACTTTATTAGGTATATACTATTGTTGTTTGTTGTTAGGTACTGTCGAGTCAGCTCTGACTCATAGCGACCTTATGTACATCAGAACAAAACATTGCCCAGTCGTGCATGATTCTCACAATCTTTGCTGTACTTGAGCCCATCATTGTAGCCACTGTGTCAACCCATCTTGTTGAAGGTCTTCTCCTTTCTTGCTGACCCTCTGCTTTTGCAAGCACGATATCCTTCTCCAGGAATGGTCCCTCCTGACAACAGGACAAAATTAGGTATTACCCCCATATTACAGATGAGCAAACTAAGGATTTGTGCTCACGGTCACTTGTTTACTAGGCAGTAGCAGCACCAGAAGCTAAACCCAGACACTCCAGCACCACAGTCCATGTATCTAACCCTGACAATCCACAGCATTTAGGGCTTTTAGAAGATCCCTGTGTAACATGATGTGGCTGTTCAGCTCCACATTAAATGAGTGAGGATTATTTTACTGCTTGTACTATACTGTGTCTTGAGGTGGATAAGTGAAGTTTTTTGAAGCTTATTTCTCCACGATGGTTAATCTTTTATGTTACTGTGCTACTCTTAGTTACTGTGGCCCTTTAGATTATCTGGAAATTGAAAAGAAAATGAATATAGTTTAGAGTACCAAGTTATGTTAGGTTGTTAGGTGCCTTCGACTCCTCTCCAACCCATAACTACCCTATGTACAACAGAACGAAACAATGCCCAGTCCCATGCCAACCTCACAATCCTTGCTATACCTGAGCCCATCATTGCAGACACTGTGTCAAGCTATCTTGTTGAAGGCCTTCCCCTTTTTCGTTGACCCTCCACTTTGCCAAGCATGATATCCTCCAGGAAATGGTCCATTCTGACATGACCAAAGTAGGTGATATGAAGTTTGGCCATTCTCGCTTCCAAGGAGCATTCCGGCTGCATTTCTTTCAGGACATATTTGTTAGTTTTTGGCAATCCATAGTACTTTCAGTATTCTTTGCCAACACCACAACTCAAAAGCATCAACACTTCAGTCTTCCTTATTCATTGTTCAGCTCTGAAATGCATATGAGGTGATTGAAAATGTCATGGCTTGGGTTAAGTACACTTTAGTCTTCAAGGAGATATCCTTGCTCTTCAGCGCTTGAAAGAAGTCCTTTGCAGCAAATTTGCCCAGTGGAATATGTTGTCTGATGTCTTGGCTGCTGCTTCTATTGGTGTTGATTATGGAACCATGTAATATGAAATCTTTGACAACTTCAATCTTTTCTCCATTTATTGCGATGCTGCTTATTGGTCAAGGTGTGAGGATTTTTGTTTTCCTTATGTTGAGGTGTAATCTATACTGTAGACTGTGGTCTTTAATCTTCATCAGTAAGTGCTTCAAGTCATCCTCACTTTCGGCAAGCAAGGTTGTGTTGCCTGTGTATTGCAGGTTGTCAAGGAGTCTTCCTCTAATCCTGATGCCACATTCTTCTTCATACAGTCCAGTTTCTCAGATTATTTGCTCAGCATACAGATTGAATAAGTATGGTGAAAGGATACAACCCTGACACACTCCCTTCCTGGTTTTAAACCATGCAGTATCCCCTTGTTCTATTCAATCGACAGCCTCTTGGTCTGTGTGCAGTAATGGAATGGCTGGATGAAATGGTATTTCTAATTCCAAATTTTTAAGGAATCGCCATACTGCTGCCCACAGTGGTTATATCATTTTACATTCCCACCAGCAGGGTATGACAGTCCCAACCTCTCCAGAATTTATTTCCTGTCTTATTGAACTTTGCTATTAGTGCTGCAGCAATATGGTATCTCATTGTTGTTTTGATTTGCATCTCTCTAATTGGTAATGATTGTGAGCATTTCTTCATATGTTGTTGGCCACCTGAATATCCTCTTTGGTGAAGTGTCTATTCATGTCTTCTGCCCATTTTTTTAATTGGATTATTTGTCTTTTTGTTGTTGAGGAGTGGAGTTTTCTATAAATTTTAGAGATAAGTCCCTTGTCAGGTATGTCATTGTTGAATATTTTTTCCCAATCTGTAGGTTCTCTTTTGACTCTTTTGGACAAGTCTTTGGAAGCACATAAACATTTAATTTTTAGAAGGTCCCATTCATCTAGTTTCTCCTCAGCTGTTTTTGCATTTTGGGTTATGCTTGATTGTCTATTTATGCCATATATTAGGGGTCCTAAATTTGCCTCTAGTTTTCCCTTGAGGATCTTTATAATTTTAAGTTTCATATTTTAGCCTTTAATCCATCTGGAGTTAGTTTTGTGTATGGTGTGAGGCATAGATCTTGTTTCATTTTCCTGCAAATGGATATCCAGTTTTGCCACCACCATTTATTAAATAGACATTGTCTTCTCCATTTAATGGATTTCAGCCCTTTGTCAAAGATCAGCTGACCATAGGTCAATGGATCTATTTCTGGGTCCTCAATTCTATTCCATTGGTGTATGTGTCTGTCATTAT
>NW_006922357.1:470815-471591 GCF_000298275.1 Orycteropus afer afer
AATCTCTTTGCTGGTGTAGAGGAATCCAACTGATTTTTGGATGTTGATCTTGTATCCTGCCATGATGCTAAATCTCTCAATTAGTTCCAGTAGATATTTTTACTGAGTCTCTAGAGTTTTCTAGGCATAGGATCATATCAACATCAAATAGAGATAGTTTGACTTCTTCATTGTGAATTTGGATGTCTTTGATTTCCCTTTCCTGCCTTATGGCCCTGGCTAACACTTCCAGTACAATGTTGAATAGAATTGGTGATAGAGGGCATCCTTGTCTGATTCCTGTTTGCAAGGGGAATGGTTTCAGTCTCTCTCTGTTGAGAATAATGTTGGCTATTGGTGTTGCATAGATGCCCTTTATTATGTTGAGGAATGTCCCTTCCATTCCTATTTTGCTGAGAGTTTTGATCAGGAATGGGTGTTCGATTTTATCAAATGCCTTTTCTGCATCAATTGATATGATCATGTGGTTCTTTTCCTTTGTTTTATTCATGTGGTGGATCATGTTGATTGTTTTTCTAATGCCGAACCATCCTTGCATACCTGATATGAACTCCCTTGGTCATAATGAATGATTTTCTTGATAAGTTGTTGCAATCTATTGGCTAGGATTTTGTTGAAGATTTTTGCAGCTATATTCATGAGGGATATTGGTCTGTAATTTTCCTTTTGAGTGATGTCTTTGCCTGGTTTTGATATCAAGGTTATGCTTTGCTTCCTAAAATGAAGTAGGGAGGATTCCATCCTTTTCTGTGTTTGGAATTGTTTGAGTAGGATTG
>NW_006922357.1:476361-477024 GCF_000298275.1 Orycteropus afer afer
ATTGCCTTCTTGCTTGCATGGTTTCTGCTGAGAAATCAGAGCTTATTCTTTTTGGTTGTCCTTTGTAAGTTACTTTTCATTTTTCCTGTGCTGCTCTCAGGATTCTTTTTCGTCTCTGGTTTTGATGAGTTTGATGATAATATGTCTTGGTGATTTTCTTTTTGGGTCTATCCTGTTGGGGTTCTTTGGACTTCCTGAATGGATATATTCTCATCTTTCATCATTTGAGGGATGTTCTCTTCCAAAAACTCTTGGACAATTTTCTCAGTGGTTTTCTTGTTCTCTTCCTGTTCTGGAATTCTGATTATACATAGGTTATTCTTTTTGATGGTATCCCACATGAACTTTAGGCTTTCTTCATTTTTTTCAATCTTATTCTCATTGGTCCCTTTCCAAAGAAATATTCAAGTATTTGTCTTCAATCTCTTTACTTCTGTCTTCCATTAGTTCACTTATACTCCTTTGTCCTTTCAATGTGTTATCTATTTCTGACAATTTAGTATTAATCTTCTGGATTTCTATGTGTAGATTTTTTATCATTTCTAATTTTTCATTTATTTTGTCATTTTGTTCTCATATTTTCTTCCAAAATTGTCCTAGGGTTTTGTCTGTGTTTTCCTTAATTTTGTCAGTGTTTTCCTTAATTTTGTCAGTGTTTTCCTT
>NW_006922357.1:477629-483454 GCF_000298275.1 Orycteropus afer afer
GGGAACCGGAACAGAGAAGAGAGAAAAAGCTGAAAATTAGAACCTGGGAAGGGGAAAATAAAAATAAAAATAATAAAAAGGACAATAATAATAATTTTTAAACAGACAAAAACAAACTAACAAAAAAAGGGGGAAAAAAGTCTGGGCAAGACGGGGCAGTGTACCATGCTCCGTCTTAGCACACAGACTGGGATGGAATTCCTGCTGGGCCAGAAGGTGGGTGGGAGCAAGGAAAAGCCACACCTGCATTCACCATGAGGGTGTGGGGTATAAGATTAACGAGGAGAATATCACATCTTTCCACTTGTTCATGTCTGGAGTGTCCTTGTGTTTCCTGGTACGCAGAGCCTATTCTTAAGTCCCTGGAATCTGGGAGAATCCTGTCACTTTAAATATTCAAAATGATTGAACATCTTGTAAACATTCAAGATGGTTGTGCCCTCCAGACAGACAAAAGTCTATAGCTCAACCCCCCTTCCTCTTTGTTGCTTCCCCTTTTATTCACCAGCCACCAGTACAGTCTTCTGTGTAGCTCCTGGCTAGCAGCACCAATTTTTAGGTTAATTCTTAGATCCTAACAGCACTCGCCGATATCCAAGCTATCTGCCATCAGGGTCACTGACAGACTGCAGCTCCACATGTCTCCTTTTTTGTTGTTTTCATGCAAGTTTCTTTTACTAGTTGGAGTTTAGTCCACTTCTATGTCCTTCAAAGCTCAGGGCTCTGGGATTATATTCTGTATCTGCATCAATTGGTTCCCCTTTTTTTTTGTTGAAGAGGGTCTGTGTAGTCTGTCTGCCTATTCCTCCGCCTTACCAGAACTCTCTGTTCAGCTCCTTTATCTTGTCATTTCTTCCATTTGCTTTCGTTACTCTCCACTCAAGGGCAAGTTTCAGCATCTCTTCTGATATTCATTTTGGTCTTTTCTTCCTTTCCTGTCTTTTTAATGATCTTTTGCTTTTTTCACGGATGATGTTCTTGATGTCATCCAACAATTCCTCTGGTGTTTGGTTACTGGTGTTCAATGCATCAAATCTATTCTTTAGATGGTCTTTAAATTCAAGAGGGATGTAATCAAGGTCATATTTTGGCTCTTGTGGCCTTGTTTAAATTGTTTTCAGCTTCAACTTGTACTTGCATGTGATCAGTTGATATCGGTTCCACCCTAAGCTCCTGGCCTTCTTTAGGATGAAGATATTGAGCTTCTTCCTCACCTCTTTCCACAGATATAGTCGATCTGACTCCTGTGTACTCCATCTGGTGAAGTCTATGTGTATAGCTGCATGTATAGTGTATAGTTCATGTTGTTGAAAAACTGTATGTGCAATGAAAAAGTTGTTAGTCCTGCAAAATTCTATCGTGCAATCTCCAGCATTATTTCTATCACCAAGGCCATACTTTCCAACTACCAGTAATTCTTCTTTGCTTCCAACTTTTGCATTCTAATCACCAGTGATAATCAACACATCTCAATTGCCTATTTGATCAATTTCAGACTGCAGAAGATGGTAGAAATCTTCAATTTCCTCATCATTGGCTTTGGTGGTTTGTGTATAGATTTGAGTAACAGTAGTTATTAAGTGGTCTTCATTGTAAGCCTATGAATATTATCCTATCACTGACAGCATTGTACTTCAGGACAGATCTTGAAACCTTTGTCTTGATGAATGCCATGCCATTTCTCTTCAATTTGTCATTCCTGGCATAGTAGATCATATGGTTATCTGATTCAAAATGGCCAACACTAGTCCATTTCAGCTCACTAATGCCTAGGATATTGATCTTTATGCATTCCATTTCATTTTTGACAACTTCCAATTTTCCTAGATTCATACTTTATCCATTCCATGTTCCAATTATTAACAGATGTTTGCAGATGGCCCTTCTCATTTTGAGTAGTATAACATCCACAAATGGAATTCACCAAAACTTACTCCATCCACATCACTAAGGTCAGCTCTGCTCTGAGGAGGCAGCTATTCCCCAGCCGTATTTTGAGTGCTCTTTGATCTGAGGAGCCCATCTTCTGGCACTATATCAGACAATATTTCAGGGTTATTCATAAAGTTTTCCAGTAATATATCAGACAGTGTTCCACTAGTATTCATAAGGTTTTCACTGACCAAATATTTGAGAAGTGGATGGCCTCTTCCTTCTGATGAGTTTGTCTTAGTCTGGAAGCTCCACTGAAACCTGTCCAACATGGGTGACCCTGCTGGCATTTGAAACACTGGAGGCATAGCTTCCAGCCTCACAGCAATATGCAAGCCACCACAGTACGACAAACTGACAGAAATATGGTGGAGAATATCAAGAGACATATGATTTTATCTATTTATTTATCACTTGCTTATGTTCAGAGAGCCATGCAGGATAATCCAATAACACGTGTTAAAGTAGCCTTGAAGTAGTGCATTTTGTTCTGTCTTTCACATTCGATAATTCCTATTAATCCCTCGTCAAGTTCACAAACTCTTCAGCCGACTCCAAATTGATGTTCAGGCCATATTGTGAGGTGTGTTTTGTTTGTTTGCTTTTAATTGTGATTTGGTGAAAGTTTACAGAAAAAAATTGGTTTTCCATTCAACAATCCATACTCATTCTGTTTTGTGCCATTCACTGCAATTTGCACACTGTAACAGCCTTCTTCTCACTTTCTCCCTGCACCTACCCCTTTCTTCCAATCTTCCTTCTCATCCCCTCCCACCTTCCTAGCTTTATTCTTGGGCAAATGTTGTCTTCTTGAGCTCATAAGCTTGATAGTTCTAATGAGTGCATACCCTCCTGATATTACTGTTCACCTTATAGTCCTATCATTGTTTGACAGTTGAGCCACAGAAGTTAAGTTAGGTTCCTAGCTTGAAGTGCATCTAAGGGTCTAATAGTCTTGGGAGTTCCACCAGTCTTCATTAGACTTGTATGCCCAGTCTTTTTAATGATTTTCAGTTTTGCTCCACATTTTTCCCCATTCTATCTGGGACTCTATCTTATTGTGATCCCTTTCAGAGCAGTCAGCAATGGTGGTTGGGCACCATCTATTTATTCTGGTCTCAGAGTTGTGGAGGCTGGGGTTAACAAGGTCCACTAGTCCTCTGAACTAATTGTTTCCTTGGACCTTTGATTTTCTTCACTTTTCTTTGTTTTGGATGGGGACAGACCTAGAGTTGAACTTTTTTTTTTTTTTTTAATTTCAGTTATTGTAATTTTAAGTTCCAAATCTTCCATTTGATTATTTTTCATAGTTTCCCTTTCTCTAATGTTCACTAGCAAAGACTACATTTTCCTTTAATTATTTTGATATATTTTTCTCTAATTATTTGAACATATAATAGTTGCTTTAGAATCTTTGTCTACTAAATCCAACTGGGCATCTTGGGGTCAGTTTCCATGATCTCTTATTTTTCTTTAACTGTAAGTCATGTAAGTTTCTTTACACATTAAATAACTTTTTAATTATATACTGGACAACGTGGAGGATATATTTTAGAGACCCTGGGTTTTATTATCTTCTTCTGAAGGATATTGATTTTTGTTCCAGTAAGAACTTCAATAGGTTTGTTTTTATGCATTAGCAAAACAGACACGCAGAAAGTATAAGGTCTTCCATAAGCCTGATTAATTTTTGGAATTCAGTCTCTAAACTCTGTTTCTCTTGCAGATCTTGTCTGAGCTGAGTTTTAGGCTTATTTCTCAGTGAATCTACTAAGAAGGACTAGAAAGCTAAAGGCCTGGTGATAAGTTTTCAAAAATAAGACAATGAAAGACTTTCGGTAAGGTTGTGGAATAGGCAGAGAAGATAAACAGACCCTCTTCAACAAAGAAAAGAGAAACTAATTGACAGAGATACAGAAGATAATCCTGGAGCCCTGAGCTTCGAAAGGAAGCATACGGAAGTGGATTATGCACCAACTAGTGGAAAAACCTGAATGAAAACAGTGAGTACAGAGATGGTTGGAGCAGTGGACTGTCAGATGCTCTAATGGGACCAATAACCTGAATATTTCCAAGAGGTGTTGAGTCCTGAGAATTGACCTAATATCAGCCCTGGTCAGCAAGGGTTTCAGGGGTGACTGAGCTGGTGACCTATGTATGACTAGGAAGGGAAACAGCAAGGAGGGAGACAACCTGAACTGTGGACTTTCAGCTGTCTTAAGGATGCAGCCATTTTGAATGTTTACAAGTGGTGGCCATTTTGGATTTTAAAGTGACAGAATTCTCATTTGAATTCCAGGGACCAAAGAATAGGCTCCCCACCAGCCACTCCTCATAAGGAAGGTGGGGCAATCTACTTCCATAGTGATACTGCCTCAGAAACCCAAGGAGAGGTTGCTGTGAGTTGGGTCCAACTCAATGGCACATAACAACAACAACAACAAGAATAGGCTCCATTTGCCAAGGACTTTCAGGAGGCTGACAATGGGAAAGGAGACAGGTGGTGAGTGTATAAGTGCTGCAATCTAGTGAATAGAGGAGTACAGCCCTGTATCTTGCTTAGGTAGATAATATACAAACAAAATAAAGAAAATGAAAATCGTGGGCAAGTCACTCCAGCACTCAATCATCAATTAAATATAAACACAAAAACATCACAATGACTTGGAGACAACAGACCATCACAGTCTAAAAAAAGAAGCAAGATAAAGCAGGAGAAACAAGGGACCATAATACAGACCCCAAACATATCCATGAGGAAGAAGCAGCATTGGAACTCCCTGATAAGGAATTCAAAAGAATTATATTTAGGTATCTTCAATGAATCAAGAGACAGCTCAAAGAAAACACTGACAAAATTGAGGGAAACAAAGAGAAAATCCAAGAATAATTTTGAAAGACAATACAAGAACAAAATGACAAAACAAATGAAAAATTAGAAATGATATGAAGTCTGCACATAGAAATCCAGATTAATACTAAATTTTCAGAAATAGATAACTCATTGAATGGGCAAAAGAGTAGAATTGAATCAATGGAAGACAGAATTAGTGAGACTGAAGGCAAATACCTGAATATATATATTTATTTTTTTTGGAAAGGGATCAATCAGAAAAAAATATCAAAACAAAAGGAAGAAAGCCTGAGGTTCATGTGGGATACCATCAAAAGGAATAAACTATGTGTCATCAGAATTCCAGAACAGGAAGAGACAAATAAAACCACAGGAAAAAAAAAACTCAAATATTTATTGGAAGAGAATTTTCCTGGTATGATGAGAAATGAGAATATATCCATTCAAGAAGTCCAATGAACCTCAAACAGGATAGACGCCCCCCCCAAAAAAAAAAAAATCACCAAGACATATCATCATCAAACTCACCAAAACCAAAGACAAAGAAAGAATCCTGAAAGCAGCACGGGAAAAACAAAAAGTTACTTACAAAGGACAACCAGCAAGAATAAACTCTGATTTCTCAGCAGAAACCATGCAAGCTAGAACACATGGGATGGTATATATAAAACCTTGAAAGACAAAAATTTCCAACCAAGAATTATATACTCAGAAAAATTTTCCCTCAAATATGATGGTGACATTACGAGATTTCCAGATAAGCAGAAATTAAGGGAATTTGTTAAAACCAGACCACCATTCAAGAGATGCTAAAAGGAGTCCTTTGGGCAGAGAACCAACAACAGCAAACAACAACTGACCATTAACACACATGATGACATACCCAGAAACCAACCCAGTTATAGAAGTATCCAAAGTAAATAAGCCCATAAGATTGTAAATAGGGAATCAAAGACATCAATTGACAAATGAGGACAACTACAAACAAACAAGAGGGAAATAATTGTGCAGCTACAGAACTTCTAAATGGTAGGAAAGT
>NW_006922357.1:484524-491337 GCF_000298275.1 Orycteropus afer afer
CATGGGGTGGACATGAGTTGCGAGCCAGCTAGACGGCAGCTAACAGGTGTAGGAATTCCTTTAGAGTGAGTTCTTTACTCCTAAGGCTTCTGCTGTCTCAATATGATGCCCAGCGCATTACCACGGTATTATCAAAGTGTCTTCACTCTGATGGGCTAGAATTCCAACATCACACAGCACTGGCCAACTGCTATTATCTCTGTTCTTCTATCAATCCTGTAGCAGATATTCTCCGGTCATCCTATGAATATGCCCTATGAATATTCATCCTAGTGCTCAGCCAAGGACTCTAGGCAGCCCTCCAAACAGATTTGAAGAGCTTTCTTTGCATAGCTCCTTCCTCTCTGATGCCCTGTCTCATAAATTCCTTAAGGTCTCCTGAACTCTGATTCCTGCCTCCCCAGCTCAGATGGATGACTGTACTCTGTCTAAAATTCATCTCATTGTGCCACTAGAAAGTTTTTCCTGGGCAGAGAGCTGGAGTGATGGTTGAATTCCCCTTGAGAGTTTCCCTTCTCACAGGAATCGCTGTATTCTTCTGGCTATTGTATAACACCTGTAAACAGTCATCTTATATATTTTGTCCCACATTATGGTCATTTATGGGACATGGCATAGTCCACTACCAGTTATTCCATCATAGTTAGAAGTGAAATTCTCCCAAAGCAATATATTTTTGACCAAACATACGCATCACAAGAAACTATTTCCCCTGTGTGGAATTTTTGCAATTTTAACTACTCTCAAAACATAGCACTATATATCATGAGACAGGAAGTTGATGAGAAACAACACCAGCAGAGATGGGATAAATTAGTTTATTGCTACATTCTACATCCTTTCCTAGTGTCATAGTTCTGGTTGCCTTAGAAGCAGATTCTAAAACAAGGATTCAAGTGCAAGTACTTTATTTGGAGGTGTAATAATTTCTTATGGCCTCTGCAACAAATTACCACAAAGTTAGTGTCTGAAAATTACACGCATAAATATGCATTCTCTTGCAATTTTATAGATCACAAGTTCAAAATCCATTTCACTGGAATAAGCCTGACTTTATCATGCTCTTGATTATTCTCTTTAAAATAAAATGAACTGTAAAATTCTGAATTTTTAAATGTTTATTTAAATACTTGTTGCATGGCCACTTTTTTAATAGGTAGCCAAGTTTCAACCATTCATGAGTTCTGGATCTCATTATCCCATCTTAAGTGTTCAAATGTCCTGGTAACATTTGATTTTTGCTGCCTCCCCAGATTGAAATAAAATAAATTTTCACAATAATTTCTGTACTTAAAACTATGTTTGAGATTTCCCACCAGGTCCCTTGAAAGTCCTAAAATGTATACTTCCATATTATAAAAAAGAGAGGTGCTAGATATATAGAGACTCATTTCCTATGTAAATATTGATGAATGCCATGGGAAAAAAAATTATTTTACAAAAAAGGTGTTCAGCCTTCCCTGGGTTAAATATGAATAGGGAAATATTATTTTTATTGTAACTATTTCAGAAAGTGTGTCCTATATAGGAAGTACCTAGAGGTTTATCAGTGTCTTTGTTGTCCATGATCACTCTCTATATAATCAGTTTCTTTGTGCTGCTTTCCCTGTTTATTCAGGAAACACTGTGGTGTTATCAGTCACAATTTCAATTATTATTTCTAAATGTTTGGTTGTAGTCTTTTAAAATTTGAATCTAGTATCTTCTAGACTAGAATGTTTTAACTGAGGATGAACATGAAATATTTTTATGGAATTTTACTAAAATACAGATGCTTAGAATCTGTGCCAGATTTCTTTGAAAATAGGCCCAACTATTATGTTTATAGATGTATGGTACAAAACTCTTTTGTAGGATTGGCTTTATTATCTTGTTTTCCATGCCATAGAAACAACTAAATTTCCTTTTAACTTGCATTATTCTCATTATGGACTCCCAGCAGACTTTTTGCTTGTAAAGATTATTAGTCATAAGTAAGCAACAGCATTTTAAGCCTCTGTCATCTCCAGATAGTTTTTGGTCTCACTCTGATGCTCCCTGGATGACTCAGCAATCGGCTATGGACCAGAATTCTTGTCTTCACCAAGCAAGAGCAGTCTCAGAGCCCTGTGGAAGAGGACAAGACCTCAGGTACTTCAAAGAACCAGGCTTCTGATGTCATCGTATAACCAACCACACCATTGGACAGAATCAGCATTTCCAAAAGGCCTTAGTTGAGCAGCAGATGGGTTCATGATGGTAATTCAACATGCAGTGGAACAAGGCCAAGGTTACCAAAGCCCAAAGACCTGTATTAGGAAATCAGTCCACTGAATCGTCACCTACCTGCCCTTCTCCATATAAAAGAGAAGTGAAGGTTACTGAGAAGGAGTGGTGCAGAGTGCTTTCCTCAAAATCTAGATTATAGTACCTCAATATTGAAGAGTTCAGCTTCTTTTTCCCAAAGGAGAACATTGAAAACTTCCTACCTCAAGGCTCTTTCTCAGGGTTCAGTGGAGGAAAGAGCCTAAACAGCACCAGAGACAGCTGAGCTCTCTTCCTCCTCACTGACCATGGACACTGAGAGAGGGGTGACCATCTCTGGGCCACAGTGGCCTTGGCTATAAAATGGGGACAGAAAAGTCCCCAATCATCTCAGTAAAGATTTTGTCTTAGGAAAGGGTCATATTTATATCTCAAGCAGACCTTTGAAATAACTTCAAACTCCTCACTTTAAAGGCACAGGAGCTGATGTGCTCCCAAGTTACACTCGAGGAGACCAGAACCGATTGTCTTCCCTCTCTTTTCACTATTTTGTCCTACTGTGTTATGAAGTCTCTTTTCATGCCTACACCAAGACAACTTTACCGTTCAAGTTCCCCAGATGCTCCACCCCTGTTTTCTTATTTTCTCACATGATTTCTGCTGTGCTGACCTGGATCTTACCCAACCTGTCTTGACTGCTGTAGCTTGGGGACTTGGCTTGGCAGCCACAACCTCCCCATTATCTTTCCATGCTCATTCAGGATTCAGTGGCCCAATATCAAGAGGGCCTTGGCCACCAATTATGTCACAAGGCCAAGACAGAACAAATGTTTACTCAGTGCCTCCCTTTCTACCTTTCTGAAATGCACAAAAGAGTCAAAACTGGAGTCGCTGATGCTATCTGAAGGGCAGCGGCTCTCACTCTGTCTCCCTTCCTCCCTGTGCAGGATTCCTGTGCACATGTAGGAGGAGAATCAGAAAAATTTGGAATGTAGACTGATGCTATGCTTGTCATGGGCACCACATTTCCTGTGAAACCCACAAGCACAGCTGAAGCACAATTCCAAAAGCGGATGACAGTATCACTCTGCCTGATTCTTCCATGCCCATGTGCATCTGCAGAGGTCTTGCCAACATGGGCCCAGGAACACTCACCCTGCACATTTCACCTCAGAGAAGAAGCAGAGTCTGAAAGAATTAGGAAGGCTGCTTCTTACAAGAGTCATAGGGACTATACTTTTCTGCTGACTGCATGGACTATGAGGGCTGATGACCTGACCACACAGCATTGCTGCCCCCACACGGTTCACCTTTGCTGTGGTTTCTTAGGCCTTTAATGAATTCTTCTTTGGTGCTGCACAGTGAAGTATCCAGGAGACCATGTTCAGTGCTATAACCAGCCAGAGCCATAACTCAGCATAAACTGTTCTACAAATATTGGACAGAGATTTAACCAATATGTCAAATTCTTAGTATAATTATCAATTCCCTGACATTACCCACCCTAGAGCCTGAAGGACACTGGGATATGAGAAACACATGCCCTGAACACAAAGACAGTTCACTTCTCAGATGGGGGGTGGTAATGTTGGTCCCATTGTGTTATCAACTGAAGGTGGATCTCCACCTGCAGTTGTTGGGGAGAGGCTTGCCTGCCAACCCAAATGAACAGCAGAGTAAGATTTGAGCTTGACTAGTGCTAGGCACACTTCATGGCTCTATCACAAACCACAAAAGTGTGGAGTGAACAATAGACAAAGAGAGTTCTGTAAATGGTCATTATGTGGTAAGAACATTTTCTTGGATTTACACAAGCACATACTCCAGGGAGCTCCATGCATGATCCTGACACTGTGTCCTGCATTCTCAGGACTCTCCTGTGAAGTACATAAAGGCTTCCTTCTGCTCTGACAGATGGGAGAAGGAAGCACAGTGAGAGAGTGTCACCAGGCCGTGAGGAACAGAGGAACTCTGTGTGTCCCTGTCTGGTCCATGATCTAACTCTGTCTTCTCCTTCTGCATGGCTCTTTCTTATTTATCCTCAAGGTTCCACAGGGGTGGTTTTTCCAGATATAGACCCACGTATCAAGTAGTCACGTGAGAACCAGGCCCAGCTACACCTTAGAGAAGAACATGTAAGTATCTAGTGTATACAGAAGAAGAGAAATGCAGCTGTTTATTGAGGGCCTACTGTGTGCCAGGCTTGGTGCTAAGCAGCAGTTTACAGGCCCACAGTGGCTTAATCCTTATGAAACCTGAAGATGGGGGAACTCTTGTGATTCCCATTTTACACATGAGGAAACTGCTGCTCAGAGGGAATAAATGAACGCCCCAGAACATATGAACAGTGAATGGGGACTGGGATCCCTAAACCAGGCCAGGTGATTCCACTATTCAAGCCAGATGGGTAGCCTCTGACCAGCCCTCCATTAAAAGACCAACAGGGCAAAGACAGTTGCCTGAGAACCAGGCATTATAAAATCCCCCAAGCTTCTATTAAAAAGGTTGGCTGTTTTGCCATTAATTCCAAAAATACTTTAAGGAATCCTTTACAGAGGCATGCAATTTCATTTTTGTTCCCTTATGCATAGATATTGTAAATATAGCTCAAACAACCCTAAGCAGAACATCACAAGCACTTTGAAGACAGATTCATACTTTTTGCTATAAAGAGTAACATTCACAAGTAAAGGTACAATGATCTTTGGACTGTGCCATTTTACTTGTCAGCTTTGGGTTTGGCCTCAGCAGCCAGCAGCTGCCTGAGTTAAGAGATGCCTCCAGCTTCAGTGGGCCTGAAGCAAGAGGCAGAGCTGAATCCCAAGGTCCAGGGCCTTCATCCAGGCCCTAGAGCTGGCACTTTGAACTTGGACTTCTAGACTCTTAAACTATAAGAAAAGGAGGCTTCTCATGGCATAGTGACTAAGCACTTGACTGCTAACAAGAAGGTTGGTAGTTCAAACCCACCAGAAACTCCTCAGAAGGAAGATTGGGCAATCTGCTTCCATAGTGATACCGCCTTGGAAACTCGAGGGGTCGTTATGGGTCAGAGACAGCTTGACAATGCATAACAACAACATCAAACTACAAGAGAATAAATACCTGTTTGTTAAAGCCATCCACTGGTAGTATTTTCTGTTAGAGCAGCACTAGATAACCGAAACACTATTAAAGAGACAGTATACATCCTGAGCAGCAACAGTGGTGTCACCAAGCTCCTTCCCAAAAAACTACACTATACATGCTTTATTTCTACTTTACATAGGCTGTTTATTTATCACATCATTCCTGCTTTTAGTATACATTAGTTCTATTTTAGGTTTTATATGTTATTTGGTATGTTTTAGTACATTATTTTTGGGGGTCTAAGAACACTCGGAAGGAAGGTTGGGCAATCCTACTTCCGTAGTGACACTGCCTCGAAAACCCAAGGAGGGGTCGCTATGAGTCAGGGCTGACTCGATGGCAAATAACAACAACAACAACAACAAAGAACACTCAAAAACACTTCCCATATAAATTGTAATCGCTTCTTCACTTTATGCCATTTCGGTTTATGAAAAGGTGATAGGAACACACTAATTTCAGATAGTGGAGGAAACCTCTTGAGGATTGTTGTTGTTGTTGTTGTTATGTGCCGTGGAGTCAGACCCGACTCATAGCGACCCCTCTTTGGGTTTCCGAGGCAGTATCACTACGGAAGTAGATTGCCTCATCTTCCTTCCGAGGAGTGGCTGGTGGGTTTGAACCACCAGCCTTCTGTTTAGCAGTCAAGTGCCTTAGGCACTATGCTACCAGAGCCCCAGGTCCTGAATATCTTTTGGGGCCATTATTCAACTTATCACATCACCTTATATATAATCTGCCCAAATAAAATAGATTCTATATTATACCAAAATATCCCATTGTTCTGACCTTATCATTCTCTTAAAAAAAAAAAAAAGTTCCATTATTCTGAACATCTTAAAGACTTTTATATGTTTAGTTAAACATACACCTGGAATTTGTTATATCATTGGTGCCCAAATAGCCCTGATCAGACCTGGCCACAGCCATGATCCTGATCAGAACCTGGTCACACTAATGACTGACTGAGTCCTCTTTTTGAGAGAATTCTTAAATTTCTACTTGACTTTAACATTCCAGGAAAACAAATATGGGTTTCAATGGAAATTTTCCTTGCCTACTAGCGGACACCACTCAAGGTCATCTGATTCTAGCTTGGCATTGTCAATGGGGTCATTTCCAAGCCTTTGTAAGTTTTAGGTCACTGGTAGACATGCACAATGTATAGGTCAGTAGAGATTCAATAGTCTCCTCTCATGTTTAATAACACCCATTTTGCCTCCATTTACCTATTACTTCAATAATCCTGAACAATTTGTCTGCATAGATTCTTTGAATATACTTTTGAACTGGTTATACAATCTTCCCTTTCCCTTACGAGTTAAACGGAATCATTTCCCCTTTCCCTTATGAGTTAAATGGACTCTTCTAACACACGTTAGGGAGCTCTGATAGCATAGTGCCTAAGGCATTTGACTGCTAACCTGATGGCTGGCAGTTCAA
>NW_006922357.1:491577-495484 GCF_000298275.1 Orycteropus afer afer
TAACCAGAAGGGTGGTGGTTCTAACCCACCAGCCACTCCTCAGAAGGAAGGTTGGGCAATCTACTTCTGTAGTGATACTGCCTCAGAAACCCAGGGTGGGGTCGCTACAAGTCGGGTCCGACTCGACAGCACATAACAACAACAACCAGAGCCAGGTAAACATCAATGACTGAGATGTGCATCACATGAGTAATTAAAGCCTGAAAGTGTCTTTTCTTGGCTCTTCTAGGTAAATCAAAAGTATAAATAGTATTTTGTTGATTTTCTTTTTTATTCCTCTCATTTTAATTTTCCTCTTTACCAATTTTGTGCTTCTGCTTTATTTTTCAGCTCACTTACAGCTGAGAACATATGCCTTCCACATATTCTTATTCCATAAAGGAGAAAGTGGAAGGAGAAAAAAAGATGTTCATGATATTGAGGAAAACTCCATTAGGACTCATGACCTGGAAGTAATCTTCTTTGGCTCAAGGCTCCACTCTCTGATACCATGACTACCTTCTGGGCTCACAGCTCTGCCCTCTGGGCCTAGGCTTTACCCTTGGACTTATCTTTTCCTTTGTCTTTAATGGTAGTGCATGTGTGAAGGTGAGTAGTTTCATCAGTCTGTTTCTTGCTTGTAGAATTTGGGATTCATAGCCTTTTTCAATTTCCTCCTCTGTCTGTCCCTTTCAGTCCAAGGTGACAGTGTTTTTGGTGTTGTAACACTCTCAAAAAGCTTGTGGATCTCCCATGTATGTCCTGGGGAGTCACATCAGTAGATAGTAGTGTTTTCCACACACGTCTTCTAGCTAATATTATGCTTATTCCTGAATTCTGTTGGGATGGCTGATGTTAGCCATGAATCACACCCTTAACCTCTTCAAAGAGTACTCTGTATGACTGAATACTTTGATCTTCTGGTCCTTCACAGACAAGGAGAGGTTACCCAGACACTTCTTTGACTTTATCTCCAGAGCACACTTTCCTAATGGTAAATTTCCTAATTTTAGTATGATTTGCTAATAGATTGAGAATTTGCAAAATGATCAAGTTGCAATAGGTTGACAAATTTCCAAAATCATCAAGTCTGGGTTCCATTTTATTTAACAGTTCATTTCTCAATTTATCTCTTTCCTCTCCAATTTTCTATAAAAAGCAAGAAGAAACAAGGGCATGCCTTCAACATTTTTCTTGGAAATGTGCCCCACTAAATATCCAAGTTTCTTGGTCACAAGTTCTGCTTTCCACATAACTGTAGGACAAAATTCAACTGCATTTTCTCCAAGTATACAATAAAAAATCCATTCTCCCCAACTTCCAATATTATGTTCTTCATTTCTTTTTGAGGCCTCACCAGTAGCTCCTTTAACATTCATGTTTCTATAAATAATCTGTTTATGATGATGTATTCTCTAAGATGATATAAGTTTTCTCTACTATGCTCCACTCTTCCATCTGAGCCCTACTAGCAGCACATTTAATATCTATATTTCTATTAATAATCTGTTCAAGATATTCTAAGCTTTTTCTATCATGCTCTCCAAAATTCTTCCAGCCCATACCCATTATTAAATTTCAAAGCTACTTCCACATTTGTAAGTATATGTTACAGTACCCCTCCTTTCATGTACCAAAATCTGTATTAACTTTTTATAGCTGCTGTAATAATTTACAACAAAATTCATAGCTTAAAACAATACTCATTTATTCTTTTACAGATCTTGAGTTCAAAAGTTCGGTATCAGTTTCACTAGACTGAAAACAAGATAATGGCAGCTCCATGCCTCCTCTTCAAGCTCCAGAAGAGAATCCATTTTCTTGCCTTTTCCATTTTCTAAAGTTGTATTCCTTTCATACCTTTGTTTTGGGGTCCTTTCCTCCATCTTCAAAACCATCAACATAGCATATTGCTTCAGTAGCCACATTGCTTTCTTCTGTGTCAAATCTCCCTCTGTCTCCCTTTTATAAGGATAATTTATTGCATTTAGACTCTACCAGATAAAACAGGTTAATCTCCCATCTCAGAATTAGTCCATATAAATTAATATTCCCAGGTTCCTGTGATTAGAATCTGAGTACCTTTGGGAGCCATGATTCAGCCTACTACAGGAAGTAATAGCAGGAACTTTGGTAGGAAAGGAAAGAATTAAAAAAAAGGAACAAAGAGAGTAAAGTGTTCTTTATTAAGGAAGTTCATTATTAAGCCACTGTGGGAAATAAACCTTGGAATTCCATATCCTTTCTTCCCCATACACACACATATACACAGATCAACACACTTAGGTACTGAGTTATCTATAGATTGATTCCTATTAGTCATTTTAAAATAAACATATCAAGATTTATCCTAAAGTACAACTCTTTCAGTGATGGGATAATATCCATATGCCTGCAAGGAAGACAAGTTAATATGACTATTATTCAAATTTATGTACCAACCACTGATGCCAAAGATGAAGAAATTGAAGATTTCTGCCAATTGACCAAATGTGCAATCAAGAAGCACTGATGATTACTGGTGTTTGGAATGCAAAAATTGGAAACAAAGAAGAATCAGTAGTTGGAAAATATGGCCTTGGTGATAGAAATGATGCAAGAGATCACATGATAGAATTTTTCAAGATCAACACTCTATTAATTGGAAATACTTTTTTTTTTTTTTCTAACAACATAAATGGCAACTATAATCATGGACCACACTGGATGAATACAAAGGAATTAAGTTAGCTACATTTGTGGAAGGAGACAATGGAGAAGCTCAATATCATTCATTTGAACAAGACCAGAGGCTGACTGTGGAACAGATCATCTATTGCCCCTATGCAAGTTCAAGTTGAAGCTGATAAAAATTAAAACAAATGCATGAGAGCCAAAGTATGACCTTGAGTATAACTCACCTGAACTTAGAGACCACATCTAAAGCATTGAACACTAATGATGGAATGCCAGACAAGTTATGAGCTAACATCAAGGACATCATACATGAAGAAAGCAAAAGGTCATTAAAAATACATGAAAGAAAGAAAAGACCAAAATGGATGTGAGAAGAGACTTTGAAACTTGCTCTTGAAAGTAGAGTATTTAAAGCAAAAGTAAGAAATGACATAAAATAGATGAACAAAAGATTTCAAAAGGTAGCTTAAGAAGACAAAATAAAACATTATACTGAAATCTGTAAAGACCTGGAGTTAGAAAATCAAAAGGGAAGAACACTCTTGGCATTTCTCAACCTGAAAGGACTGAAGAAAAAATTTGAGCCTCAAGGTGCAATACTGAAAGAGTCTATGGGCAAAATATTGAATGACACTGGGAACATCAAAGAAGATGGAAAGAAGGAATATACAGAGTCATTGTACCAAAAAGAATTGGGCGATGTTCAACCATTTCAGGAGATACCATGTGATCAAGAACTGATGGGACTGAAGGAAGAAATTAAAGGTGCACTGAAGGCACTGGCAAACAAGAAGCCTTCAGGAACTGACAGAATACCAGCTGAGATGTTTCAACAGATGGATGCAACACTGAAGCACTCATCTATGCCAAGAAATTTGGAAGAAAGCTTCCTGGCCAACTGACTGAAAGAGATCCATATTTATGCCCATTTCAAGAAGGTGATCCAACAGAATGTGGAAATTACCAAACAATATCATTAATATCACAAGAAAGAAAATTTTGCTGAAGATAATTTAAAAATGGTTGCAGCAGTACATTGGTAGAGAACTTCCAGAAATTCAAGCCAGATTCAGAAGAAGACATGGAATGAGGGATAACATTGCTGATGTCAGATGGATCTTAGCCAAAAGAAGGGAATATCAGAAATTATTTATTGACTTTTATTGTGTTTTATTGACTATGCAAAGGCATTCAACTCTCTGGGTTACAGCAAATTTTGTATAAAATCATGAAGAATGGAAATCCCAAAATA
>NW_006922357.1:500368-504574 GCF_000298275.1 Orycteropus afer afer
TCAGCTTCACAATGGGTGGAGAAAAGATTGAAGTTGTCAACGACTTCATATTGCTTGATTCTACAATCAAAGACAATGGAAGCAGCAGTCAGGACATCAGATGACATACTGCATTGGGCAAATCTGCTGCAAAAGACCTCTTTTAAGTGATGAAGAGCAAAGATGCCTCCTTGAAGACTAAGGTGCTTCTAACCCAACCCATGGTATTTTCAATTGCCTCTTATGCATGTGAGAGCTTGACAATGAATAAGGAAGACTGAAGAAGAGTTGATGCTTTTGAGTTGTGGTGTTGGAGAAGAATGCTAAGAGTACCATGGACTGCTAAAAGGAGTAACAAATCTGTCCTGGAAGAAGTGCAGCCAGAGTGCTCCTTGGAAGCAAGAATGGCCAGACTTCATCTCACCTACTTAGGTCACATTGTCAGAAGGAACCATTCCCTGGAGAAGGATATGATCCTTGGTGGTAAAGTGGAGAGTCAAGGAAAAAGGGAAAGGTCCTCAATGAGATGGATTGACACAGTGGCTGTAATGATAGCCTCAGGTATAGCAAGGATCATGAGGCTGGCACAGGACCGGGCAGTGTTTCATTCTGCTGTGCATACAGTTCCTATGAGTTGGAGATGACTCAATGGCACCTAACAACAAATCTTTTCACTATTGAGATGTAAGTGTTCTTTATACACTGTAGATATAAGTTGCTTATTTGATATATGATTTGCAAACATCTTCTCTTATTCTGTAAATTATCTTCCCACTTTCTTGACACAAAAACAAAAAAACCAAAAACCAAACTCACTGCCATCGAGTAGTTTCTGACTCAAAGCGACGTCATTGGGTTTCCATAGTTGTAAATCTTTAAGTAAGTAGATCACCCATCTTCTTTCCATGGAGCGCCTGGAAGGTTTGAACCATTGACCTTCTGGTTAGCAGTCAAGTGCCTTATCCACTACACCACCACAGCTCCCTACTTTCTTGATAGTATCCTTACAAACATAGAAGTTTCATTTTGATGAAGTGCAATTCATTTTTTTTTTACTTCATTGCTCTTGCTTTTGGTGTCATATCTAAGAATCCCTCACTAAATCTGAGGACATACAGCATTACCTCTCTGTTTTCTTCTAAGATAGCTCTTAGCATTAGGTCTCTGATCCATTTTCTGTTCATTTTTGCATACAGTGTGTGGTAAGAGTCCAATTTCACTCATTTGCATGTGACTATCCAGTTGTATTGGCACTATATTTGTTGACAAGATTATTTTTTTCTCTTATTTTTAGTACAGTTGTCTGAAAAATTAAGTTGACAGAAGATGTATGCAATATTTCTGGACTCTCATTTCTATTCCATTGATCTATGTCTTTCCTTATATAAGTTCTACTCTGTTTGATTACTCTTGCTCATAATAAGTTTTGAAATTGGGAAATGAGAGTCTTCCAACTCTATTCTTCTTTTATAATATTGTTCCTTAGTATTTCAGGCGAATTTTAGAATTAGCTTGACAGTGTCTTGAAAAACAAAAAACCTCAGAGTTTGGAGTTCTTACTGAACTTAACTGCTTCCTTCTTCATTAAGAATTCTGCTGGTTGTTTTAAGTTCTTAGTTACATTCTAGCATTTGAAAAAAAAAAGTTTTAGCAGCTTAATTGTTGCTTTAGTGGAAGGATGAAGTTTTGGAATTGCCTATTCCACAACTTTTGGTAACATCACCTCCTAAACTTCGATCATGCACTGTTTGCAAAAATGTGTATGTGTGTACAGATGTCCTAATGTCATACACCTGTTCGAGCAGGAATCATTTTCTATTCCCCATTTTGACATCTCTGCTCTAGGGCAGTATTTACAAATCTATCTATGATGAAGGACCTTTTTTTTTTTCCTTTTAAAATCAAATTCATTGAGGACTAACCTTATTTGTAAATCACAATAAAAATGAATTGTGAGGAAAAACCAACAATGACAAAACAAGGACATACAAAATACAAGCCCAAGTATATTAAATATTTAGATTCAGTATGTATCAAATAGGGAGCTCTGGTGGCCTAGTGCCTAAGGCATTTGACTGCTAACCAGAAGGCTGGCGATTCAAACCCACTAGCAACTCCTCGGAAGGAAGATTGGGCAATCTACTTCCATAGAGATATCGTCTCAAGAAACCCAAGGAGGGGTTGCTAGGAGGTGAATCAGCTCAGTGGCAGTGAGTTTTTTTTTTAAATGTATCAATGACTGTAAAATTGCTATAAATGTTCTAAGAGTTTATTTTCCATCTCTGTATTTACCACATCTCAGACCAGTAACTCACAATTCATGAACTGATATGGGTCTGCTGAGCACAGTTTGAGAGAAACTGTTGTAGATAATAATTCCTATAGTCAGGGTTCTCAATCTATAGCCCTGTCATTTCAAACTCTTCCTCCACCACAATGTCTTTCCCCCTCATAAACATGCTCAAATATTTTCCTTCTTAAAACAAAAACATCGACAAGCAACAGCCCTATCTCTGGGCAACATGCTATCTTTTACTCTCATAAAGAAAGGTTTGCACTCCCTGTTCTATTCACTCCTTCATGCACTGTAATCTTGCTCTGATCCCTTCTGTCCAGGAAACTGCTTCTTCCAGGAACATAGTGACTATCCAGCTTCTAAGACCATGAAAAACATGGACCACATTTCAATCCTAATCTCTTCAGACTTCACTTCAGACTGTAAAGTGTGGGCCACTCCATCCCCTTCTTCAATGCTGCTTCTACTTTGGTTTATGCAACACAAATCTTCTGGATTTTCCTCCTTTATCTCTTCTTAGTACTTCTCAGTATTCCTTCAAGAATTTTCTTCCCATGAAAGCTCCAATTTCATTACATAATCTTTCTTCTTAAATAAATAGTGTCATCAATATGTTTCATGAAACACCTTTTTAGTGATGACTACAAAATGTGTATCTAGAATCCTGACTTCTTTCTTGAAGCTAGAATTTTTTGTCCCATAGCTGGGCAAAAATTGACCTCATTCTAACTCTTCTACCTACTAAAGTCATTTTGATGAGGTCATTTAACCATTCTAATTTTTAGTATTTATGTTTATAAAATGGTTGCAATGTCCAACTCCAGGGACTGTTGTGAGGATTAAATGGTACAGTGCAGGTAGGAGTATATAGCAGTGCCTGACCATAGTAAGTCCTCCATTCACATCAGCCATTATCTTCTTTCTCCTGTATTTTCTTTTCATGCTAATCCTATACCATACTGAATGTGGCTAATATCAGATTATTTCCTCTGTCCTATTCCCGTGATCTTTTGACAACTATTCACTGAGTGCCTGCTATATGGCAGACACTATGTATAATGTGTTGGAGATAAATTACTGACCCAGACAGACAGCATAACTTCTCAGACAACCAAGTATCTTGTAAGAGAAAATCACCAGGCTTAGGGGCTTGGGACCATAGTCTTTGGGGACATCATGCTCAATCGGCACACATAGTTCATAAAAAAATTGTCCTACAAGCTACTTTGTTGAGTAGTGACTGGGATCGTCAAGGCTTTCAAGCAGCCATCTAAGATGCAACTATTGGTCTCCTCTCTTCTGGAACACAGAAGAGTGAAGAAAATCAAAGTCATCTGGAACAATTAGTCCAACAATAAGATGGACCATGAGGACTTCAGCCTCCATGACCTGAGACCAGAAGAAGTAGATGGTGCCTGGCTACTGATGCCAACCACTCAGAGAGGGATCAAATCTGGAGGTGCTGGATAGAGTAGGAGGAAAAATGTGGAACACAATTCAAAACCATAAAAATGACCAGAATTACTGGTTGGAAAGAGACAGGTGGAACCCCTGAGGCTATGGCCCCAGTGTACCCTTTGGGCCTAGAAATGAACTCCTATGGATTGGCTCTCAGCCCAACAGTAGAAAGACTTACATACAGAACACCTACCCCAGGTCAATGCACCCACCTACTCTAGGGAGATGCACCCCTTGGACCAAGCAGCCATGAGATCAGAGGGGTAACACATAGAGGGAAAGCTGGACAGACAGGAATGCATAGATAAGAAGAGCACGGGGAGGGTGTGGTCACAGGGAGGAGAGGTTTTTATGGTTGGGGATGGTAATCAGGGCATGAACTGTTGAATGTAAAACATGTTTGCTATGTAAATTTGCACCCAAACACAATTAAAAAAAAATTCTTTTAAAAAAAGAAATATTAGTAATAAAGG
>NW_006922357.1:504674-507158 GCF_000298275.1 Orycteropus afer afer
AATAAGCAACATCATGATAAAGGGAGAAAAGACTGAAGTTGTCAAGGATTTCATTTTACTTGGGTCCACAATCAACCCACATGGAAGCAGCAGCCAAGAAATCAATTTCCTACAAGAGACTTCTTCAAAGTGTTAAAAAGCAAAGACGTCAAAATGAGGATTAAGGTGTGCTTAACCCAAGCCATGGTATTTTCATGAGCCTCATATTCATGTGAGAGTTGAACAATGAATAAGAAAGACTGAAGAAGAATTGATGTCGTTGAACTATGGTGTTGATGAAAAATATTGAATACACCATGGACTACTAGAAGAACAAACAAATCTGTCTTGGAGGAAGTACAGCCAGAAAGCTCCTTAGAAGGGAGGATGTTGAGACTTGGTCTCACATTCTTTGGACATATATCAAGAAGGACAAGTTCTTAGAGAAGGACATCATGCTTGGTAGAGGGTGAGTGAAAAAAAGGAAGACACCCAATGAGATATATTGACACAGAGATTGCAACAATGGGCTCAAATGTAGAACAATTGTGAAGATGACAAAGGACTGGGTAGTATTTCATTCTGTTTTACATACTGTCATTATGACTTGGAACTGACTCAATGGCACCTAACAACACTAGCAGTGTATGAGGGATCAATTTCTCCACATCCTCACCAACAATTATTATGTGACTTTATGATTCTAGTCATCTTAGTGTGTATGAAGTGATATCTTGTGTTTTTTATTTGAATTTTCCTGATTATGATGTGTACATTTCATATGCATAATGGTCATTTGTAATTTATCTTTGGAGAAATGTCTATTCAGATAATTTGTCCATTTGTTCTATTTAAAGGTTGGGGCCAGAGGTAGGCAGGCACCAGGGGCTTGGAGCTGCTTTCACTTGGGGGCAGCTCTATTTTAAGGCTGGGGCCTGAAGTAGGTGGGTGCAGAGAAGTTAGGAACAGCTAAGGGAGATGAATTTGTCTGTCAGTTTGTCGTCCTTTGGTGGCTTATGTGCTGCTATGAGGCTGAACGCCATGCCACCAGTGTTGCAGAATGTCAGCAGGGTTACCCATGGTGGACAGGTTTCAGCTAAGATAGATAGACTCAGAAGAATCAAGAGGACAATCACTTGTCAAACAATTGGCCAGTACAAACCTTATGAATAGCTGGGAAACACTGTCTGATGTATTACTGGAAAAATTTATGAATAGCCCTGAAACAGTGTCTGATATAGTGCCTGAAAATGAGCCCATCAGGTCAGAAGGCACTCGAAATTTGACTGGGGAAGAGCTAACTCCTCAGAATAGCGATAACCTTAACAATATGGTTAGAGTAAAGCTTTCAGGACCTCCATTAGCTGATGTGGCACAACTAAAAATTAGCAGAAGCAGAGGCAAACATCCATTAATAATTGGAACATGGAATATGTGAAGTATGAATGCAGGAAAATTGAAAGTTATCAAAAATGAAATGGAATGCATAAAGATCAATATTCTAGGAATTAGTGAGGTGAAATGGACTGGTTTTGGCCATTTTGAATCAGACAACCATAGGATCTACTATGTTGGTAATGACAGTTTGAAGAGGAATGGTGTGTCATTCATTGTCACAAAGACTGTATCAAGATCTGCCCTGAAATACAATGCTGTCAGTGATAGGATGATATTCATACACCTACAAGGAAGACGAGTTAATACTACTATTATTCAAATCTATGCACCAACCACCAAAGTCAAAGATGAGGAAATTGAAGATTTTTCCCAAACTCTGCAGTCAGAAATTGACTGAACATGCAATCAAGATGTGTTGATTATCACTGGTGACTAGAAAGCAAAAGTTGAAAACAAAAAAGAGTCATTGGTAGTTGGAAAATATGGCCTTGGTGATAGAAATAATGCTGGAGATCACATGAAAGAATTTTTGCAAGACCCATGACTTATTCATTGCAAATACCATTCTCAACAACATAAATGATGTCTATATGTATGGACTTCACTGAATGAAATACACAGGAATCAGAATGACTACATCTGTGGCAAGAGGTGAGGGAGAAGCTCAATATTTTTAGCCAAAACAAGGCCAGGAGCTGATTGTGGAACAGATTGTCAACTGCTCATATGCAAGTTTAAGTTGAAGTTGAAGACAATAAAAATAAGTCCATGAGAGCCAAAATGTGACCTTGGTAATATCCTTCCTAAATTTAAAGACCATCTAAAGAACAGATTTTATGCATTGAACACCAATTACCAAAAACCAGAAGAATTGAGGGATAAAATCAAGTATATCATCCATGAATAATGCAAGAGGTTATTAAATAGACAAGAAAGGAAGAAAAGAACAAAATGGATGTCAGAAGAGACTCTGAAACTTGCCCTCAAACCTAGAGTAGGTAAAGCAAATGGAAGAAATGACAAGATAGAGGTCTCACATTGCTGGATCTCAAAACCTACTATACAGCTGTAGTAGTCAAAACTGCCTGGTATTGGTTTAATGACAGA